>NW_026705046.1:300000-600000 GCF_029867415.1 Vicia villosa
AGTGACTGTGTTTCTCACCTTTATTGTTTATTGAGGAATACTGTTATTCAATAGTGTTACTAAGAAGACTCTTAGTACATCCATTATTTATGTAGTGGAAGGTTTTACGACAATATGTCATGCGGTTTTATGCTCGAGAGAAGTTTTTCACCTTAAAAGTTAGTGTCCTTGCTATCAATTTTTTCTCTTATTACTATTGTGCTATGAAATTTGGTTTATTGATGATTTGTTTAAATTGCAAAAGTTTGAGAAAAATATTTTGCTTTAAAGAGATTAGTCATTTGATTGGTTCCTAATAAATTGGTATCAAAGATTTGATTGGCTTATGAATATGCATTTTAAATGGAGAAACTCAAGAACTCAATATGATTAAGTTCAACTATACTAATTATACATTTTAGAAGACTTTCTTGAATGACATGTTATACATCAAGTATGTGTATGATCGATTTTGAGGGGAAAAAGGTAAATCAAGTGATAAATCTGATACCGAATAGAGGTAGATGAATTGAAAGACAGATGCTATAATTAGACAATGGTTGTCCTTGAGTGTATATCCATATGTTGAAGTTGAAACTGATATACAAAAAATGTGGAATAAATTAAAAAGAGTTGTATGAGCGCAAAAACGTGCAAAATAAAACATGTTTGATCAGGAAGCTAGTTAATATAAAATGCAAGGATGGTGACTCAATGACATAATATATGAGTGTTTTCGGAATACTATGAATCAATTGACAACTACTAGTATTAATCCGGAGGATGGGCTGCAAGGCTTATTAATGCTTAGTTCCTTGATTGATAATTGAGAAGTTCTTGTTGTGACACTTAATAATGTGGAACTATGTGCTTGCATGTGTAATCAAGAATTAATTCAAGATGATAAAGTTCATGGATAACAAGATTGAAGAAGCAACTGCTTATCTTTGATGATGAGATGGCTTTGATAATGACAACACTTGAAGTGGTTTTTATGATGATAATGCTTGAAGAGAAAAAACCATTAAAGATAGTATAAGCGCTCAAGAATGCACAAGGTGGTTGATCAAGATCAAGTTATCCTTCTGAATCAAGCCAAAGTTAGCTCAAGTGAAGAATTGAGATTTATGATCACTATTGATTTAAAACATCTCAGCTGATAACAACTAATTATGAAACATCTTAAGCCTCATAAAAAACACACAAGGTTCTTGTGTGAAATATTGTAAAAAATAATGCCAAGACTTAAAGCTTCAAAGTGTGAAAGAGAGGATGTGTGAAATCTCTCCTTATCGTGTATGTATGAGTGATCAGTAAATTATAAAGGCACAAGGGTGTGTTTATAAGTAGTATGAATAAATCAAACACACTTAAAACCTTGAGAAGCCTATCATTTTTTCATTAAAACAACCATAAAATATTTTTGGAGTCTAGCCAGTTAAATTAGGAGTTGCCAAATTGATTAGGACAACTTTTTTAGTTGTCTAATCGATTAGAATATACACCTAACCAATTAAATGAAGCCTAATCGAGTCCATAATAGATCATAACAATATATTAATGATTTGTGACAACTCTGCATCAAAACATTCCATGTAGAATACAAATAATCGATTTTTGCAAATACCTAATCGATTAAGTCATTTAAAAGACGCATGGATTATTTCCTAATTTACACAATTTCCTGGCCTATAAATAGAGAGCTTTTTTTTATCATTTCAAAATATTCAAAAAAACGTGAAAAACCTCACATTTTGTTTTTTGTGAACTCTCTCTAAATTATTTCAACTTTTCTCACATATTTAAGGCATAGTACTTTGAGAATGTTCTTGAGTTTAATGAGGTATTTGCTTTGGTATGCGGCTTTATTGTAAATTTACCAAGGGTAGTATTTTTTCTGGAGTAAATCATTCTTCCTTATTTTGGTTGAGATTTAAACCATTGCAAAAGATCTTTGTTTGATTTTGCGGTTAGAATAAGTATATGTTTGGTTCTTGAGTTCCGTCATTACAGAAAAGCTCTATTTTAGTTTCGTGAAGAATAATCAATTAAAAATATTCACAATGGTTCTTAAGCTTACATCAGTTAAATGCTCTATTGGTTTTAGATCATCCTATTGTAAAATTTCACTTGGTTTATGAGTTCATCTAGTGTAAAAGTACAGTAGGTTAGAGGTAAGCCCGGTAAAAATCTTGATTCATTTCGTGGTCACCCGTGTAAAACTTCGGTTCAGTTTTGAGGATATCCAACTTAAAATTCCATCTTGGTCCGTGATCATCCAGTGCAAAATCTCTTATTGGTAAGAAGACTAACTGCTTTAAGCCTATTTGGTATTTGGTGAGAAGACTAATTGCTTCAAGTATGTTTGCTGTTTGGTTCAAAGTCAGTTTGAAACTTCATTTCTTTGTATAAGGGGAATCACAGGCTTAACTTTCAAAAGCTCTCAAGCATTAGTGAATACTCTCAAGACCAATTGTCTGGGAGAGGGTAGGTCATTTCTTTAAGACAGTTTAAAATATCTGTCATACCCCAAAATTTGCCCACAGTATTTCTCTTATTCAAGCTTCAAGTCCATATGCAAAAGCTCATAGACACACTCTCCCATACAAGGCTCTGAACTAGGGTTTAGGGCATTCAAAGGAAAATCAATAAATTAATGGCTCAAGGTGGTTCCATAGGGCCACCAACATCCCAAAGAATCTCCATGTAAAGTTTCAAATCAATCAGAGCAAACTGGGTCTCTCAAATCCTGATTAGGTCAACAGTCGACTCTCAAGGGCAAAATGGTCATTTCAAGTCAATATACAGTCAAAGTTCAAGACATTTGGTCAACAACATCCTCATAACCCTAAAATCATCATTTGATCAAGGATTGATCATGATGATGCAAGGAAAGATCAGAAAAGTCAAAGGTCAAAAGTTACTATTTTGGGCATGAACTGAAAAAGTCAGCCAAACTTTGAAAATTCGCCAAATATTCATACTTTATCAGAAAAATTCCCACCAAAGCTCATTTTAAAGGGAATTCACTCCTCCATCCAATGGTCCAAGAATCAGAGCTCATAGGTCAATGGTTTGAGAGATATGACTTCATACATTATAGGTCCTTTTCAAAAGTCAACAAAAAGACACTTTTTTCAAAAAAGACACACAAGGAGCATGGAAACTAATTTTGATATGAGACCAAAAGCACTGATTAGAGGACTCTCTAAGGTTTCTAGAATGTCTTAGAACACCTCCATACCTCAAAAGATGAGGGAGATACACCTTGTCAAAGTTGGACAAATTTGTGAGAGAAAATGTGAAACAAAGGCTTCAAATTGAGATTTTTTGCAAAGAAGCCCAACTTCCCATGGCCCAAATTTGATCTCCAAGATATCCATGGCCTTAAATCTAAATGCCACGAATTTTGAAATATTTATTTAATTTTATATGCATTTTTAATCATTTAAAAGTGATTTTAATTCATAAAAATTAAGTAAAGATCAAATATTCAACCAAAAAATCCAATTCCAATCAAATCCAATTTACATTTAACTCAAAAAACCAATCAAATTTCGTGCATATTCTATGTGGAAGTTTATGGAAAAATTGGATCAAAAACTTGTCCATAATTAGAAAGATTTTATATAATTTCAATCAAATTTCTCCAACTACCAATTCAAAGATTTGACAAGATTTATTCAGTTTATATTAACCCTAATCATTCTCCTATAAATACATAACAAGTCCAAGGTGCCAGGGTTCACAATTTCTGCAGTTTGAAGATCATACCCGAGTGCAAAAATCAAAGGAAATTTCAAAGTTCAATTCTGCACTACAAGCCAATTCAAGGTGTCCAATTGATCTCAACACGTTCCCAAGGCGTTTAGGAAGCGTTTCCAATCAGAATCGCACTTTGAAGCATCCAGAATCACTCACGATTCCTTACGGTTTGCACCCTTTTAAACTTGCTCGATTACCATACTTCATGCATCCATAATGGAATTTGATTGCGGATTATTGTTTATAATGGTTTGTAGATCGTTTCTGGGCCTTTAATTAGATTTCTGTGAACGTTTGCCATGAATCCCAATTTTAGGGTTCATAACTTTTATTTAGGGTTTATTGATCTAAGAAGAATGAAGGCTCTATACAGGTTCCATTAGACTCGTGGCATCTGGACGATCATGTTCAGGTGGTCGCGAAGAATTTCTATGCGTTTTTTGGTGTTTTCGATTTTCACAGGTGTAGAAAGTAAAGCTTTTTGCAGCGTATGAGAAAGAAGCGGTGTAAAAAATTAATTGCAGAAATTCAATGAAGAAGACGACTATGTGTCGTCGTCCGATTGGCCAGTTTCAAAACAAGGTTTGGCGCGCATGTGTGGTAGTGCAGACGGATCCTGTGTTCCTCACTCTCACGCGTACGATGCTCCTCCCGTCTATCAGCCGTCCAATGCATCCTCCCTTCAACCCAACGCACCAGGACATGAGGGCGCACCATGTTCCTCACGCGTGCGTCCACACTGGATAAAAGCTAAGTTTTTTTCAATTTTTTTTATTTTATTATATAACATAATTAATTTTATTTATACATATACATATATATATATATATATATCATTCAATTTCTTTTTCTTTTCTCTATAATAATATGATAACCAAAATTTATTTTATCAAACTTTTTTATAATTATTATTTATTTATTTATCTAGTGATTAATTTAATACTTACATTATTTTTCTTTTTAATTATATATTTTATTTAATATCTATTTAATTATATACATATCTTTAAAAATTCCTATTTATTTCCTTTTGATTCCAAAAAATTCATGCAAAAATTATTTTTGCATTCAATTTAATTTTCTTAACCCGATTTAATTAATTAGGTCATAAGACCGATAATTAATTAAATCAATTTACAATTACGTGCAATTTGAATTTTAAATCAAGGTTTACGAAGATCGGCCCTACACTAAATATATCTACTTTTTCTGTGCCTTTTCAGGATTGTCTTTCCAGATGCCTTCTGAATATGCGCCTGATCCAAAATACGAAGTTAAGTACTCTGTTTAATTTAATTTAAGTTCTATTTGGTTTATTTATAGAATTAGGGTTGTTCCGCCTTCATCTTTTTCTGCCTTGTTTTATTTCAGGGTTAATCCTAAAGGCGCCCAAGCAACCCTATCAGATCCAATACAAAGCTAAGTACCCTCATTTTTTTTAACTATTATTTTTATATTTATTTATTCTTTATTTTTAGGGTTAATCCCTTGGCCCTCGAATCTGATAATACACTCACGCCTTATTTGTTTCTTTGCTCATTCCTAATGGTCAGAGTCGATGCTTCTGGCAGACCTCTGCCCGCAACCCTGTCAGGCAAATGCCAAGCTAAGTACCTTCTCCCTATTCTATTTTTAATTTATTATTCTATTTTCTTTTGTAGTTAATGAGGTTTGCCCTCGAATTTGATAATGCACTCACTATATGTTTTCTGTCATGTCTCTTTCCTTTTCAGGGTTTATCAATTGCCAAAGCTACGTTGTTGGTAACCCTAAACCTCATTTTATTTTATGCCTTTTATTATTATTACTTGTGTCAAACCCTGATAAGGGATCCGCTGGTTACAATTTCCCGCCCCCTTTATTGCTTTATATTATTGTGTGGTTAGTAATCTTAGGGAGTGCAAGCCTTAAACTGACCTAGAATAACTAAATACAAGATAAATAACTGAATTGAATCACATGATTGGTGCACACACGCACGCTTTTGGGTAACCTCTCTGTTGCCTTGTTGCCTTGTTGCCTTGTTGCCTGTTGCCTTTGTATTTTTGCAGAATAAGCCATGTCCCTCGAATACGAGGATACCTCAGCCTGTTGCCTCGATAATTAAAAGGTCATACGACCCTAAATGATGCTGCCTTCGATACACAAAAATGACCTCGACCCTCGGAAGTTGCCTGCGAAGAAAGGCTGAGGTATCTTCTGGTTGCCTAACGAAAAATGGCTTATTCTGATCCTTGCCTTAGACTACCTGCCTCTCTATGGCATGGGACAGTCTTATGGCAAAGGATGCTTCGATGACCCTTCAACCTCCAAACGAAAGGCTTCCTGCCCTCTTATGGCAAGGATAGACCCTTTCATTCTGAAAGGCTAAAAAGAGACCTATCATCTGAGTTTAAGGTAATTGCCCCTAATTGCCTTGCAATGCTCAAACCTTTTTATTATATTCTTTCTCATAATTTTTCAAAAGGGCAACGCTTATTCACAAGCTAAAGTCCCTATCTCTTTCATCTACATTCTCTAAACAAACGAGCAAGCAAAGCAATTAAGAGCCCATGGAAAACCATGGATGCAAAGGGTGCCTTACACCTTCCCTTTGCATAAATTACCCCCCGAACTCAGATTTTCTTTAAAAGGTTTTTTTTCTGTTTCTTTTTGCCTTTCCGAATATTGTTTGGATAAAATAAAAGTCGGTGGCGACTCTTGCTTACCGCGACATTCCGATTGATAAAAAGTCAGTTCACCGTATTACAATATCTAATGTCATCTCTCTCCCCCTATCTCTGCTACTTTTAACTTATTTTCTTTACTTAGAATTACCACTGCATATTCAAACATTTTTGATAAAATGTTTTGAAACTCTGAATTCCAAAATGATTTTGATTTTGATAAAATATTTTCAAACCTTGACAATTCACCCCCATCTTGTGTATAGAGTAACATGTTTAACAAGTGATATCAGAGCCTAACTCATGTTTAAGGACTAACTGTCTCTGGAGGAAGATGGCTTCCAACATTGTTTTTAACAAGATAACTTTCCTAAACACACTTCCACGGATTAATAGATATATGTTTGAACTGTGGAAAGCTAGACATAAGATATTTATTCAAAGTTTTGATCTTGAATTGTGGAAAACTATAATAAATGGTCCATTTATTCCTACTCATTGTGTTATGGTGAAGTAATAAATAAACCATATTTTCTTTGGACCGAAGAAGAAAAGAGAAATTTTGAAATTGAATTTAAAACCAAAAATTTCTAGTTGTCTTTAGATGAAAATATATTCTTCTATGTCCATACTTGTAATTCTACCAAGGAAATGTGGGATACTTTAGAAATGACATATATAGTTTTTCCAAGTATCGAACAAGAGGGAAAGAACACACGAGGAAAAGAAGATGAATACATATCTCATAAATGTTTGTTTACATTTATAAATTTTGGAAATAATGTTATAACTTTTATCTCTAACAAATATCTAAGAATTAAGAATCATAATCAAAAACCTGGTCCAAAGTTGGAAATAATGTTAGAACTTTTGTCGCTAACAAAGTTGCTTCTTGAAAAAAGATTACACAAGTTTAAATGCAATCAAATAACACAAAATTGCTAAGCAAATATCGAACAAAAGATCACTTGTTGCAAGTTAACGAACAAAAGTTCACTTGCTTACAAAAATATACAAAGAAATAATCAAAGATTTGTGCAGCGTTTCAGTGTAGTTTTGTAGTGTTTTTCGACTTCTTCTTCAGTCTTCTAAGTCATCATTTTATAGCCAAAAAGAAGTTCGTTGAAGGTTAGAATTGGAATCTTCAATTCCAACTATTTTGTTCCAACGGTCAGTGAAGGAGTGGTCGACAATATAGTATAGTAGTGCCATCATTGTGCCACCATATTCGGGTAGTGGAAACATATGTACCTCGTACTATTTCCTTACATAAACCAAATTTGAAATTTATCTTTTAATCTTCATATGCTTCTGATAGTAGATGTTGAAGCATGTTTAGAAGGGCCAAAACTTGAGTCACCAGAACCTAAGTCTTCAAAGTATTCAGAACTTGTTCAAACAGAACCCTGTCTTCAGAGTCTTCCGCACTTGGTCTTTGAATCTTCAGAGACTAACTCTTAAGAGTCTTCAGAACTTGTTTGTCCAGAAACTTATCTTCAGAATCTTCATCACTTGGTTTTCATAATCTCTTGTTTTCAGAATCTTCAGAATTTGTTCTTCTAGAACCTTGTCTTCAGAATCTTCAGAACTTGGAAAAAAGAATCTCAAATATAGAGGAATCCCTAGAAGCTCTTTCACGAGAGTCACGATCAGAAGCTCTATCACTAATGTTCATCAAAACCACTGTTATAGAAACATTCTAGAACTTGAATCTTTGTAAACACGGTTGGTTTCTTCAAGAGTCAGAGTGTCTTGAGTTCAAAATTTGATAACGTCACATGCCTTTTCTTCAGAGTCAGAACTTGTTTGCAAAAGCTACACACTAGACAGAAACTATTAGAGTACTAAATTGTTCTCTAAGATACCATGTAATGTTATTATCAAAATATAAGGTCAGATGCATAACTAAATTTTATTCTTACATGTGACACCCTTTATGATAAAAGTTACTCAGATTATTTTACAAATTGCATGTTGGTGTTTAGGGTGTTACATAGTTGGTATTAGAGTATGTCGCTCCCTTCGGCCTATATTTTATGAACTTGTCTATACCCTGGTGTGCGACATATGTGTGAACATTGTTAATGCTTGTTTTTGTTAATTTCTTTTTTTCCTAATATGATTAGTCAGCTTGTCTTGGATGGTTGTGCAAAAAGAAATGGCAGGAGGTAGAAACGATCGAGTGATTGTAAAGGCTCTTGGAGCGATGACTCAGGTGATAACATAGACAAATGCAACTTTGCAGGTGAATCATAATAATAATCAGAATGGTGGAATTGATGTGTTTTTAGAGTTTGGCGGGCACTGATGTGCACAAGGTGTTGTTCGGAACATATATGTTGTCCAAGGAAGTAAAGTATTGGTGGGAGAAAACCCACCAGAGGATGGATGCTGCTAATGAGGAAATTAGTTGGACTAATTTCAAGAAAGAGTTTTTGGAGAAATATTTTTCAATTGATGTTCGTAGCCGCAAGGAGATAGAGTTTTTGAAACTGAAGTAAGGGAATATGACTGTGACTAACTATGTCGTTAAGTTTAAGGAATTGTCAAGATTTTGTCCTTACTGTAGTGGTGTGGACTCTAAAGGATATAAGTGCATAGAGTTTGAGAGTGACTTACGTTAGGAGATTAAGCAGTTCATTAGTTATCAAAATATCTGTGGTTTCTCAGTGTTGGTGAACAAATGTAGAATTTATGATGAAGATAATAGAGCCAAACCTGTTGACTATAAGAGTGTGAGTGAGAAGAAGAATGGGAGTAAAGCCAGACTTGCTCACTACAAGAGTGTGAGTGAGAAGAATAATGGGAGTAGAGCCAGACCTACTCACTACAAGTGTGTGAGTGAGAAGAAGAATAGGAACCAGAATCGTGGTATGCCGTATGTGACTCCAGTGGATGAGGGAAAACAAAAATATCAGTAGAAGACCATAGGTGGAAAAGAAATAAGTGGGGGGCATACTCCTACTTCTATGAAGTATTTCAGATATGGAGAGTTAGGTCGTCATGTTGCAGAGTGCACGAACATGAAGTGTTTCAAGTGTGGATAATTGGGACATTGTGTTGTTGAATGCAAGAGTATAGTTGTGACTTGTTTCAATTATGGAGAACCAGATCATATCAGTACCAAATGTTAGAAGCACAAGGAAGCACTAGATCCCTCAAAAACTAGTGGAAAGGTCATTGCTCTTAGTGGTGAGAAGACCTCTAGACATGATGATTGGATATGAGGCATGTGTCGTATAAGTGACATGTCTTTAGTTGTACTCATCGTTGGGGATAGCATGACGAGGGGGTTAAAAAACATGATCAGAGAGTATTATCTAGAGTTGTTTCCTTTAGGTAATTTTAGAGAGCAAAAATTCTTTAAATGGGGGAGATTTGTAATATCCTAGTTTTAATTTTAATAATATTAATATTATTTTAGTATTTATTTTGAGTTTTATAGTGTTTTTAGTCAATTAATTGAGGATGATTTGATTTATTGTGTGGTGGATAATTATTAGAAATTAGAGTAGTATTTTATTAGAATTATTATTGAATTAAATTAATTTGAATAATTGAGAATAATGATGTATTGTGAGTTTTAGGTGAGAAATAGAATTTTAATAAAATTGAAGTAAAGAGGAAAAATTAGTGAGAATGTTGGGCATTATTATATTTAATTAAAATAAAATAGAGTTAGGTTTATATTTAAGTAGATTAGAGGGAGTGAGAATGGACAATAAGTGTTTTGGAGAAAAGAGAAAGAGAGTGGAAAGAGGCATACAACCTAGGAAAGCTTTTGGAAAGGAAAACATCATAGCCAAAGCTTCAACTTTGCTGCAAATTCGAGGTAAGGGGGATTGTTCATATTTGGGTGTTTTAAGTAGATGGATAGCGAGAGTTCATTACTCTCCTTCCTTCTTCCTTTGCTTTTTCTTTGATAATATTTAAGTCCAAAGAAGGTTTGTGTAAAGACTTCTAAGGTGGTTGATATAGTTTGATTTTCTGTATGTATTAATGTAGTCATTATAATTTAATTTTCTTGCTATACCCTGTTGATTATAGTTTTTGAACTGATAATATATATTTTTGACGCCTTGCGATAAGGTGAATGTTGAATTGAGATTTTTATTGATGTCTTATGATAAGGCGATAATTGAATTAATTATGATGTATCCTTATGATAAGGCGAGAGTTAAATTTTTAAACTGCGTTGATGCATGGTGTGAAGACGAGATCTGATTGACGAAATATGTTGATGATTTTCATGGTGGAATTTGTTGAGTGTTTTGGGGGTGGTTGGGATTGAAATAGGCGAGTTTTGAATATGCTAAATAGAGATAAAAATGCAAAAAATCGCAGATAAACTTAAAAGGGGATTGATTGTCTTGTTTCATATGTAACTTAAGTTTTGTAAGTCCGTTTGAGGTACCACCAGTTGCGTTAGAAAGCTAATGCAAAAGTATTTTTTTTGAAGTAGAAAAATTGTTTCTGGAAGTGCTACAATAGTAGCAGCGATCTGGTTTTATATCAGAAGCATAGTTAAATTTCATTCTTGCATTGGTTGTCTTATTTCAAGCATAACTTGATTTTTCGTAAATCCTTTAAGAGTAAACTTTATATCATAAGAATATATAATAAATTCCTACATATTAGACTTAATAAGTATCTCATTTCATAAAGTTTAGTAGGAGAAATACTAGTTATAAGTATGATGAAACATTTACCCGGTGTCGGTACCAGTTTTCGTTGTTCGATTAAACTGTATCAATTGTGACCTTAAGTCCAAAAATAAAAATTATAGTATTATAATAAAAATTATATATAAGCTTTCCAAAATATATTCATTTACTTGATTTTGACTTCGTTTGATATTTTAAAGATTTGTTCAAACTTGAGGTATGACTAGTAGCAAACATTATGTCCAGTGTTTGTAACAGTTCCTATTGTTTGATTAAAATGTAATTATTGAGATCTCAGGTCTTAAAATAAAAAAGGCTTAAATAGTGATTTTGTCCCTGTAAGTTAGCATGTTTTTGGTTTTAGTCCTTGAATCTTTTTTTGGTCCAAGTCCCCATATGTCTAATTCGCTTTGGCTTCAGTCCTCATGTCAAAGGAACGTTAAAAAAAGGATTAGGTGGCAAACGGTGCTGACATGGATAACGTTGTTTCATTTTATTTTATTTTTCATTACACATGTGGACATCTTCTCTTTGCAATATATTAAATAGGGACCAAATGGAAAAAAAATAACATTTGTTCTTCTTCTCATTCAAGGCCATCAACTCCAAAATCCCTCATCTTCTTCGCTGCACCTTTTCATTCCCTTCTGCCATGACTTCCAATCTGTCTGCTAACTCTCATTACATTGAAGCACCGGTTTGTGGTTGCAATAGAAACATGAAAATGTTTATGTCAAACTCCATTGAAAACCCTAAAAGAAGGTTTTGGAAGTGTCAAAATGCAGGGTTAATGTCTGGTTGCAAGTTATTCCTTTGGGATGATGAGCTTGAACGAAATCCAATTAACGATGTTAGAAGTGCATGTGTGTGCAACTGCTCTAAAATGTTGAAGGATTTATGGTCCATTGTTACGGACATTGAGATTGGCAAAAAGGCAAAGATGAAGATTAAGTTGGAGAAGGAGAAGAGGAAGGTGACTCTGTTGAAGTTGTTGTTGGTTGGGTCATGGGGGTTCTTCGTTGATTGTCACAAATGGTGTTGAACCCAGTTGTTTAATTTTGTTTATTGTTTTTTTAGTTCAGTCCCTGTAACATAAATGTATTTTTGGAAATGCCTCAGAGAAGTGCTCTATATATCGTCTCCCTCCACTTTCACTGAGTTTTCATTGAGCAACTTTCTAAGTAAGTATAAATCCTAATTGACAGGGACTAAATACCAAAAGTGGAGTGACTTTTAATTTACATAATTTGGGAATTAAATGTTATATCCACGTGTGTTACAGAAAATAATAAAACAATGTTTAAGGAGTATGCCAAGTCACCAACGCCTGCCACATAAGCTTTTTTTTTAACGTCTCACTAACAGCAGGGACTAACGCCAAAGCGAATTGGACATATGGGGACTTGGACCAAAAAAAAGATATAGGGATCAAAATCAAAAACTCGCTAACTTACAGGGACAAAATCACTATTTAAGCCAAATAAAAATCATGGTCTTAAAATAGACACTCTAAGCTATCAGAAATATATTCATTTACTTGATTCCTACTCCATTTGATATTTTAAATATTTATTCGAATATGTTATATGACTAGCAGGAAATATTGTGATATGGCTGAATTGAAACGAATAGAACTGGGGTTTCTTAAATCAGATCAAGATGTGATCAATTGCGTTTGAAAAAGGGTTTAAATAAATTTTAAGCTAGAGAGTTTCATAATTTTATGATATGTCTATAATTTTTTGTGCTATTCTGAAGTTAGATCTTTTCAGAGTTAAATCTAGAGTTTTGGGAAACCCTTTGGCAATTTAAGGAATTGAGTATATTTATAAATAATTTTAATTTGAGTCATTTGATGTGTTAGAGTTGATTTTATATGTTTAAAGTTGTATTGAATTAAGAGAGTTGATTTTGATATGTTTTAGAGCTTTATAGTTCTTCTTGCAAACATTTGATCTTTGTTTGAGTTAAGACGCGAAATGTAGGAAAACCTTAGAGTGATTTAAGGAGTTTTGAGCTATTTAATATATTATAGTTATGTTTAAGAATCAAATGAGTTGTTGAGGTAGTTAGAGTTAAAATTGACGTGTTTAAAGTTAGAGTTGAAGGAATATGACACTTTAGAGTTGAGTTTGAGTTATGTATAGTTAAAAGAGTTAAACTTTGAGTTATTCAATATATTAGAATTATCTTGAAAATCAATTGAGTTGAATTTGAGTTATTGAGTTGTTTAGAATTAAAATTGATATGTTTTGAGTTAAGTTGGGAGTTATCTGACAGTTTAGAGTTGAGTTGATTTTTTGTTAGAGTTGCGATGAATTAAGGGTAGAGTACGCCTTATAACTCTTTCATTTATTAAATAAAAATTGAAAGAGTTATTTGCGTTATGAGCCATACCTGTTGAAGATTGATGGCCGTATAATGATATTTTTACCTTGTTGGTGACTATTGTTGTGTAATTATATTATTATAAATATTATTTAGTTCCAATTATATATCATGTTTAATTATATTGAGTTACCTAGTTAAGAGAGGAATTATTGTGGTAACTTATATTGGTAATATTTATGTTGAGATATGTAGTTCAAATAGGAACTACGATGAGCCTTATATTGGCGATGTTGTGGATTGAGAGAGGAACCAATGATAATTATTAAATTATTATTGTTCATTGCATTGAACACAACATGTGTATCAGAGACAGGCAGGACTTCGGTCCCGTGACAGGTTACAATTTTAAAGAGGAACGGTTGGTTCAAAGAGGAATCATAGATGATGAGTTAATCGGTAACATAACTCTAACATCCAAACCTTGGTACCACATGAATTTGAAGGAGAAGAAGAGAATTACATTACATTACATAACTGCATTTGTGATTGTTTGTTGTTGTCAATAAATCTATGTGATTGTTGAATTATTTTATTAAGTTATCCTCGCTATTTTATGTACCATTAACATTTACGAATGTATTCTCACCTCAGTTTGCTTAAATGTGTTGTCTTTACACCTGTGGTGCAGATACTTAGATAAGAGCTTTATATGATGTTTTGTTGTAGTATGGTATAGATGTCTTATTATTTGTTTATAGCTATGAGTTATTTATATTTTTTGCGTGTCACTCTTATAATGTAACACTAGGATGTGTTATACTCCATTTTGTGTTTCGTGAAAGTTGTTGGACTAACTGCTATATGTTTGAAATTTAGTTGTTTTAATTATGAGATGATAAAGTAAGCATATATTTTTTTGGATTTCCGCTGCTTTATTATTTATAATTTGAGGAAGATGTTTTATTTTGAGAAAAAATGTGACACCCGTTTTGAGAAAAATTACTCTGATTATTTTATAAATTGCATGTTGGGGTTTAAGGTGTTACAGATTCCATTCATCGTCATCATCTAATAAAAGGGCTTCGAAAGAGTCGAATGGAGAAGCTCATTCATTAAAGGAGTTCCCAGATACCCTTTGTTCGAATCAAAATTGTTAGATAAGAATATAACTTCTTAGCCCATACGGTTGTGGGTAATTAACATGACAATAAATGATACCCCTATTCTCGCAATAGAAGAAGTATCTCTCTCAGAATCACTCACTAGGTGAAAAAATTTATCACTAATCTTGGCTAGAAAACAAGAAATGCTGAAGGGAAAAGCTTGATTTGGTAAGGGTACTTGGTTAAATGATATTGATGAAGTGAGGTAAATGAATAAAGGAAGAGACCTTAATCAAAATACTACAATTTCTGATGAACACTTTCAAGAAAGAAGAGAAGAAGATGTTTGCATATAAGAGCAAGAATGAATGAACTTGAATGCCAAAAAGAACGAAAATTCCCCTCACAACTCAACTTTCCCTATTTATAAAAAGTGATGATTGAACAATCCGGATCAGAAGTGGAAAGGAGGTATGGAATCTACAGTTAACTTTCATATAGGGAACATGAGTAAACTCAAGTGAATTATAAATAGTGCCATACCCTAACTAGTCATGTCAATCCATGCGTCTAAACGGAACAGCGAAACGTCTTACTGATGTAAATGCATTTAATGTGCTTGTTCTCCACTACTTTTTCAATTGACTCTGATTATTTTGCTTCTAGTTCATATTGAACAACATCCTTGAAAATCGGTCAAAATCACTAAAGGCTTTCCCCGACTCTCTCAATGCTCGATAAATCCTTGAGGGCAATTGGCTGGGACGGCCAAAGGCCTAAAAAGCCTAGGCTTATTTCATCTTAAATCCACCCCACTTGATCCAAGGTATAAAATTTAGTTTGCATGGAAAACAAGGTACACACTTTCTGATCTCCATTTTTTACCATAATCATCCTGGATCCTGAACTGAAGTGGATGTTGGAGTGCTAACCTTACAGGTCCACTCCGTGTCACTGTATCAAAGATAATCACTTCTATTTAGGATCCTTAGTCCTTCAATTGTATCTAATTCTAGTTCCAACATAAATAAATAAAATACAAAATTCACTTTTACTAAAACATATGCAATTGAATATTTCCTCTTTCTAGAAGTAACATCAATAAAACCATGCACCAATAGACAATATATGTTGCTTTTACATTTTTATTACATAAAAAACACAACATGTGTTAATAAATTCGATAGATTTTAGATGGATCTATAAAATATATTGGATGATTTCAAAATCACTAACCCATTCAATTTTCTCACACATACTTATCATCAACTAGAAATTTCATTTGATGTTGTATTCTTAGTCTTTAATATTGTATATACTTGTTATATTTTTTACGTACATTATAAATATATTTAATAGTAGTCACATTATTAGTCTCTAACGCACAAGTTTAATGGCTTCAAATAATGTAATTGTTTTGGACATATAGACATTCCACTAGAACTTGGAGCTCATCAAAAGAAAACATTTTTAACTATAATTTCCTCAATAGAAATAGTAGATCCCCGAGGAGAGAACATGATTCACCCTTATATGGCTTAACTATCAAATGTAATTGATTTAAAGAGTATTAGAAAATTCTTAGGGTTTTGTGTTATTATCTTTATCTGAATATCATAACTACTACAAAGTAATCATGAGTTTTCTTTTCAACCTTCATTTTATCATTACACTATTTCTTGAGAACTTCAAAATTTTCCATAGTACATTTACCTATACCATATAAATGTTTCTATTCTTAAATTAATATCCATCATTTCACTATTTTCCTTTATCTTCATTTCGATCTTGTCACTTATCTATAAAAGAAAGCTATTTTGATAAAAAAAAATTCTTTTGATATATCTTCCGAGTTAAGAGAAATTATGGGCTATCAAAAGAGAAATAATTATGAAGAAACTTCTTCTTTAGAGAATAAGATTTCTCCTTTTTCGGAACCTTGTGACAAACTAGATGTACTTCATCTCAAGCTATTAAGGATCAAAAGCTCAACTTAAAATATTTATTTTTCATTTGTATGAACCTTTTAATGAAATAGATAGAAATATACCCTATAATATTGTAATGAAATGTGTATTCGCCAAAAAGTACAACAAGGTAAGAGTGCTTGCTTAGAGTTACAAAATATTCTGTATACAAATTTTTGATGGAATTAGTGAATGTCCTCCCTCAGTTATAAACTATATAAATGACTTCTTGAGCTCGGGATAGAAAGCCAAGAGGTGATTTTCACTATTCCATGATCAGGAACATGAAGGTAGTGGAAGACTTATTCTTTGATATTACTTGGACACCTCATACTCCATGTTTTTATGATCAAATGGATCACACTCCGAATTTGGGATCCAAGCCTATATTCAAGCGACCAAGCCAATATAGACGACCAATCCAAATGGGTGACCGACTTTAGTCGACATTTGAGTCCAATATTATTGTACGTAGCTCATTTTTACTATGGAATGTCTTTTATGACCCAATAAAATTATCCCAATACAAAATGGTTTCAGTAGTGACCTCTTCCTCCTTTCTATTATTCTTTATATCTCTTACTCATATCTATTAGTTTTTCTTATCTTTTTATATTTAATTCTTTTGACTTATTATTATTGCGTTACTTATTAGTATTTCACACTTTTGTCCATTTATATAATTATTAATTTAATTGTTCATTTATCTTTGTATTCGATTGTGTATTTTTACCTTATATTATTGTGACAAGTACCTGCTTATTTAATCGAGTCTTATTGTTTGTTACTTTTCTTTATTTTTTTAATTTATATGATCTATTATGTGTAATAATGTCTCTTTTAATTACTCTTAGTACTTTTATTTAATTTCTTTTCAATTCAAACATTATTGTTGATGATAAAAGAGAAAGAAAATTAAACTTATTTTCTTTTAGAAGGCAAACTAATATGTAGATTACATTTTCCCTCGTAAGAAAATTATTTAAACTAATTTATTACTTTAGAAGAGATAGTAACTATTAGTACATTTAGTGTTTATATAAATATTATTATATCTAGTATATTATTTGCAGTTGCGTGTCTATATTTGTATTTTATCTATTTGCGTATATGCATTTATATATGCATTTATTTGTTGCTTTTTTTTTGGATTTGTATGTTGCATATATTTTAATTTGCATATACATTCATTCTACTGTATTTATTTGCTTGCATATGCATAAATGCATTGATACTTTGTTGTAATTCATTTTTATGTAAGCAAGGTTTAACATCCTAAGCAAATATATGTTCAAAGAAATTAACCGTTATAAGAAATTGTGAACCAGATGAAAAGTATTATCATTTACGCTACTACTCATAACTTTTCTTATAATTCAGCCTTATTTGTTCAATGATCTCGTGTGTCTTTGCCACAAAATTATTTGATCAATGTTCATATATACCTTTGATTATAGAGCGAATGATCACTCCTTCAAGAATACCTCTCATATATTGTTGTCCAATTCATAAACATTTCCTTCTCAACTAAGTTTCAATTAACTCTCCCATCAATTGCTCGCCTCAAACTTTCAATTCATCGGTACCATATTTCATATCTCTCTTCACAAGTCTCATGCTTAACCACGTTACTATTTGCCTCACACTCCCTAAGGAAAACCATCCTTTAAAGGCGAAGGCAAAATTAATATAGAAAGAGAGGGCATGAATATCAGCTAAAAGGCTTCAAAGAATGTCTGGTGAATCGAGTTTAAAGAAAAACATAAGGATCAACATATTGAACCATTTTCAAAAAGACCGTAGGACCAAGATTAAACAAACCTCAACAAAACAATAACACTACATTTTTTACATCACCTTCTTAACCACTTTGTCTTTATAGGCCTAGTTCTTAGGAGTAAACCATTATGTCTCTTCTTAATCATTATTCTCTTACATGCCTTATTCTTGGAGATTGTAGACCATTATGGATATTGTGGCATAATCCCACGTAACATCAACAATATTGACCCATTCATATATGACCACTCGAGATGCACAAAGATGAATTAAGTGAGGCTCGACAATATAAATACATGTTTTGGCATTAAGGTCATTTTGCTACATCTTACTATATCATAAGTGATAAGTCGTCCACCACACTTTCTAATGAAGTTAGGTCACGTGAGTCAAAACTAAGAATGTAGTCTCAAATCTCTTCACTTTTCACTAGGTCACAAATGTTGGAGGCAACAATTGAGGGGGTCAACGAGGAAGCATTTTTTCTAGCTGAGACACACCTTTGTGAGAGACACGTCACATACTCACCCAAAACCTTAAGGTAATAGGTATGTGGATTCTCTCACTTTTAAAGTGGTCATTCTTCCCTTTTCTAATTAATGTGCGACTTCTTCCTCACACTTGATTCTCAACAACAAAGAGCTATATACATCTACCTCAAAGGGTATATGAAATTATCTTCTTTTTTTTTACATATTAAAAACTAAAAAATCTTTGTTTGAGTTATGAATTCATACTATTGTACTTATATATATATATATATATATATATATATATATATATATATATATATATATATATATATATATATATATATATAAAAGGAATGTATCAAGTAGGAGGATTTTTAAATAAGAGATAAGAGGATTCAATGCTAACCATTGAATTAATCAAGAGAGAGAAATAATAATTATATTAATATTTTAATAAATAATTTAATTTCTCTCTCTTGATTAATTCAACGATTAGGATTGCATCCTCTTATCTCTTATTTAAAAATTCCTCCTACTTGATACATCTCATATATATATATATATATATATATATATATATATATATATATATATATATATATATATATATATATATATATATATATATATATATATATATATATATATATATATATATATATATATATATATATATATATATATATATATATATATATATATATATATATATATATATATATATATATATATATATATATATATATATATATATATATATATAAAATATATATAATACTCTATGAAAAGAAAAAATAAAGAATATAAAATAAGCATATAAATAATTTATAAAATTATCTTTTATTAATATGTTATAAAGAAAAAATGAAATATTGAAAGAATAAAAAATAAAAAAAAAATAGTAAAGTGTATCATGAAAAGATAATATCAAATTTTTTTTATTAAAATTGTAAGTTAATTTTTATTTCATGAGAATTTTATTTTTGAAAAAACATTTTATAATTAGAACAGAGAAATATTACTAACTATTGTTCTAGTGGTTTGAATTTATTTTATAAATCATCTTACTAAATATCTCTTCTATATAAGATTATTAACATTTACTACAGGAATAGCAGAAATTTCATATTATTTGTGTGTGTGAGAGAGTAAATATTATATATAATTTCAAATGCAATACATTATAATTTATATTTATGATAAACACTTAAATATTTGATAAAATAATATAGTATATATGTTATTTTTTCTCTTTTGTAAATAGATATTTGTAATTATACTATTTTAATGTGTAAAATGATTAAGGATCTATTTGTTTTAGCTTTAAAAAATGATTTTATTTATTTTTTTAATACTTTTTTTACAGTTTTTTTTAAAATAAAAAAATTTGTTTTTTTTATATTTGAAAGATTATTGACTTCTTATAATATAAATATACACTATTAAAGTTTAAAACATAGTTAAAATCATAATTTATTCAAAAAAATATTATAAATATTTTTTATGAAAAATTATTAGAAGTAGTTTTAAATTTAATTAATTATTTGAAGTTTTGATATAAAAAAGGTTATAGCAAAATGAAAAAAAATATCTAAAATAATATTCTAAGAATAAATATTCAAATTTTAAATTCGTTGTAAATATTTTTTTAACGAAAATATTTAATACTATAAAAATTATTTTAAAAAAATTAAAACAAACCGTTCTTAAATAAATCAATTATTGTGATATTACCATTATATTCATTTTACCTTAAATATCATGTTTCTAGATTAAAAAAGGCACTAGTTTTATTAGAAAAAAGGCACTAGTTTTATTAGAAAAAACATGGAAAAAAGTTAATATATGAGGTTCCTTTTTTATATTGCAACTGTATGAAGTTAGATACTAATTAATTAAAAATCTAGTTAATAATCATTTCAATTAATATAGGATTTAAGTACTTTGGACCAATTTAATAACCAATTAATTTCAACTATTTGATTAATTAATAACATATAAATAAAAAAAAGCTACATAGTTTTTAAAATTATGTTAAGGAGTGTCTCTAGAGCATTCTTCAAAAAAATTTAATAAAAAAACATATGCATTTTAATTTTTGTTAATCATTTTAGTTTTTAAAAAGTGTCTCTAAAAAGGTCAAATTATTATAGTATTAGGGTTTTGTGCTCTGGCGATTTGAAGGCGATTTTCCGACGACGCGTGAGGATCTTGACTTCCCCCTTCCTTCTCCACCAGATTGAAGTGGAAAAAGCCTCCATGTTGGTTTAAATTCCTAATCTCAGGGTTAGGGACCACTTGGAGGTTTGATTCACGGAAAACTGGTTACCATGGGTCGCGGCAGGCCGAAGAAGAAGGCGGTTTTGACCACCCCGACGAGAACTCGAGTTATCTCGTCACCATCAGGAACGAAGACTAGCAGTAGCATTTTGAAGGGGAAATCACCAACACCAAGCCTTGAAATCATTGTTGAAGAACCGAAAGGTAAGGAACTAGGTGAGAGTGAGAAAATTGGACCTACGATAGAAAATGCAGGAACCCCACAACTCTGGGTGGATGTGATTAAAGGGAATCGACTCCCCTCGAGTGGCAGAGAAATTGAGTATACGGTGCCTAAAGTTGTTAATGGAGAGATTGAAGTTCAACTAGAGGAGCAAGACCTTGTATCAGAAATGAAATTCTCGGAACACGCTCTTATCATGTATGCACTAGGGGATGAACTTTCAATGAATGGAGTTAGAAAATTTATGATGAATTACTGGAATTTTGTGACCCTCCCGGAGCTCTACTATAACGAGGAAGGATTTTTCCTCATCAGATTCAAGTCGAAGGAGGATATAGATGAGGTGCTGATGCGAGGCCCATATACTATCTACAAGAAACCTATGCTGCTTCATGAATGGACTCCAGATTTCACTCTGCAAGATGATATATTGCGTGTCCTTCCCATCTGGGTTACATTCCCCCAATTACCTCTAATGATGTGGGGTGACAAAAGCATAGGCAAGATAGCGAGTGCTTTAGGGAAACCTGTCATGGTTGATGAGTGCACTGCTAAGAAACTACGAGTTACCTATGCTCGAGTCCTGATTGAGGTGGATGTTACTAATGAGCTGAAAAATTATATAAACATTAGGGATCCCAGTGGAAAGCTCTTGAGCCAACAAGTTGATTATGAGTGGAGACCTCCATTTTGAAAGAAATGCAATAAGGTGGGGTATGAGTGTAAAAAGACTGAACCAAAACCAAAGAAGAAACCGGAGGCACAACATGCTTGGGTTCAGAAGAAAGTGGTGGAAACAGGGGAATGCAGCGAGAATCTTGACACTGAGCCTACAGAAGATGACACAAACTAGCAACAAGTCCCGGTCTCACAAAGGAAAAAACAGAAGGAGAAAGAGGTTATGGTGTCTCAATTGGAATGTAACAATGAGTTTAGGATCCTTAGTAATGGTGTAACTGAGGGGAGTGCGGATCTCCTAGTCCCATGATTGTTAGTTGGAATGTGAGAGGGCTGAATAAGAAATCTAGATGCAAGGAGGTTGCAGCCCACCTCAAGAAACTTCATGCATCCTGCTGTATTTTGATTGAGACAAGAGTAAAAGAGCACAATGCAAATAAAATCCGCCACTGGTTAGGTACTAACTGGAGCTTTGCAGATAACTACAGTTGCCATCCAAATGGTAGACTTTGGCTTGGATGGGACAAGGACTATTGGGAGGTTAACATCACACACAAATCTGAACAACATATGCACTGTGAAATGAAGACTGAGCAGAGCCACATGTATGTTACTTTGGTTTATGCCCACAATCAGTTGGAGAAATGTAAAAAGCTGTGGAAAGACATTTCTTTGATAGCTCCTCAAATCCAGGATCCTTGGATGATAATAGGTGACTACAATAATGTTTTGAAGCTTCATGACAGAATTGGGGGTAATGATGTCCATAGAGCTGAGTACATTGACTTAGAAGAGATGATGAGTAACATTGGTTTGTACGAGCATGCTACTAGGGGAAGCTATTACACTTGGTCAAACAAGCATAGCCAAGGCACAATTTACAGCAGAATAGATAGGGCTATCTGCAATGGTGAGTGGTATCTTAAATTTCCTAGATGTGAGATTGATGTTCTGCAACCCTATATCTCTGATCACTCCCCCCTAAAAGTGAATTTGGATCATAGCAGTATCACACAAAAGTGTAGGCCCTGCTTTAAGTTCTTAAACTGTGTGACTCAGAGAGAAGATTACATTGCTAACATAAAGGAGAATTGGCAGATTCCCATAGAAGGTAGACCTATGTACATTTGTTGGAGAAAGCTCATCCGGTTACAAAAGACTTTATCCCTGCTTAATAGAGACACTACTGCAGAGGTAAAGAAGATCCAACAAAGTAGAGATAACCTTATGAAGGCTCAGAGTATGTTGGAGAATGATAGATTTAACCCAGGCCTTATTGATCAAATAAAACACTGGACTGATGAAATAATCAAAGGGACAGCAATTGAAGAGAAAATTCTCATTCAGAAAGCTAAGGTGGACTGGCTGCAATTGGGGGATGGCAACAATAGATATTTCCATGCTATTGTAAACCAAAAGAATAAACAGAAAAGCCTCCTAAGACTGGAAAACCGGAATGGAATTCCTTTAACAGAGTTCCATGAATTAGAAGATGAAATCCTGAACTTTTATAGTAACCTGGTAGGCATTACCTCTACCAGTCTGGATCATGTGAACATCATGGCTCTAAGAGAAGGTGCAACAGGAGTGACATTAGTAGAAAGTCCCCCATTGCTTGGGAGTCCATCTGTGAGCCTCGAAATGCAGGGGGTTTAAACCTGGTGAAGCTAAATTGCTGGAACAAAGCTACCATTATTAAACTTCTATGCAACCTCCAGGACAAGGCTGATAAGCTGTGGGTTCTTTGGATGCACGCTTATTATTTGAAGGGCAATGAGGTCACAAACTGACACATGCCTAGTAGCTGCTCCTGGATAATGAGAAAGATGTTAAGCTATAGAGAGGAATTAGAGCACAGTAACTATTGGCACTCTACTATTCAGGCTGGGAGCTACAAGACCAAGCACATGTACAATGAGCTTCGAGGCGAGAAACCAAATGTGCCATGGTATAAGGTCTTCTTCCAGAATGCTGCAAGGTCTCGAGCAAAATTTCTCCTTTGGATAGCCCTATGGGACAGACTGCCAACAAAGAGTAGGCTGGCTCGGTTCGGTGTTGTCACAGATGGGAAGTGTATGTTTTGCAGGAAAGAGGAGACCCAAGAGCATCTTTTCTTTGCATGTGATTTTACTGGTGAAATCTGGAGGAAAATGCTGAACTGGATTGGTATGGACAAGTTTCCTCAGGACTGGAAGACTGAGAAGGCTTGGCTCTGTATGGAAACATCAAAAAAGGCTGGAAGAGACTCCTTCTCAAGACTATTATTGCAGAAACGATATATGCTATTTGGACTAAAACCAAACCATGGAAGCGGACCTGCAACACAAACTTAAAGTTAATGTTGTTACTAGATGTAGTGTGATTACTAAGCTCTCCAACCATATCAATCTAGGGGAGCTCAGCATTAGTTAGCTTTGTTTTTTTGGTATATATTGTTTGTTTGGTTGTTTGGATAGCCTGGATCCGTTTTGGATCGGTGTGCTTTTAACTGTTTTTGGTTAGTAATAAAATTTAGGGTTAAATATGTTTTTAGTCCCTATAAAATTACCTAAAATGGATTTTAGTCCCTATAAAAAAAATATTGACTTTTAGTCCCTATAAAATTACTTTTGCACTCAGTTTTAATCCCTGTACAGGGACCAAAAGTGAGTGCAAAAGTAATTTTATAGGGACTAAAAGTCAATATATTTTTTATAGGGACTAAAAGCCAAAATTGAGATATTTATAGGGACCAAAAACATATTTAACCCTAAAATTTATTTTCTACCAAAAAAAAAAGTGTCTCTAAAAACACATTAACATTTTTTTAATTTAATATTTTATTTTAATTTATTTTTATCAACCTAAATTTATTTAGTTAGTTTTGTTTTTATCTTTATCTTAGTTTTTTCATAAGACTTATTTATTCAAAGTTTGCAAATGATATAAAAATATTTATTTTAAAAACATATACTAAGAGAGTGCATTATTAAATCAATACCACTTTTTTTTATAAAAGGGAAGACCGAGCATATATAAGAATAGTTTGGAAAAAATAATATTTTCTTTTTTATTTATTATATTTTATTAATTTATGTGAAATGATTTTCTATGACAATTATTTTAAGATGGATGAAATAGTATTTATTAATTTATTTAAAATATTTAACTTTTATTTTAATTTTTTATAAAATAATATATTTAAATTAGGTATACATTTCAGTATCATTGAATGTAATTAGATATCAATAGCATCATTCAATGAAACAATGATATTCAATGTAATGATACGTTTTACTATTATTTTATTTGAAAATAAATTAAAATTCATGAATAGAAAAAAATTTACCATTAAATTATTGATGTATTAATGGTATAAATTTTTTTACTTATTACGAGTGCATAACAATTCAATGTATTTGTCACAACAATAATTTTTTATAAAGTAATTAAACCTAAATTACAAACCTCACGGATCGTGAAGAATATTCTTATTATCCACGAGGACAAATTTGGTACAAAATCGTTATTTTCCAAAAAGAAAAAAGAAAAAAGAAAAAGAAAAATGAAAATTGCATAATAAAAGTGAACGTTGTTTGGTTCCAAGAGAGTGGCCTCATAACACCCACGCGTCTCTCTTTCTTCTCTACACCTCCTTCGTTCTTTTCTAACTCATTCTCATTGGTCAATTCCATTTCCATTGCTTTTTCATTCTCATGCAAAACGGTTATGGGTGCGTAGGTTAATAACCAAAACCATTACATAGCGTACGTTAGCCAACCTTCTCACTCATCCATCCATGCTTGGTGTACTCTGCGCCACTCGCTCTCGTCCTTGGATCTCTTCCTTCCTTCACTCCTCCGCTTCTCATCACATCGCTCGCCTCGCTCACGCCACCGTCGTTTCTCCGCCTTTCCATGCTACCGTCGTCGCCCGTCGCCACCATTCCAGCGCCTGCAAACTCCAAATCCCCGGCGGCGCTGCTTCCATATGGCACGCTATTATGCCGTCCGGTGGTGATGGATTCCGACGCGATGTTTTGATGGTGAATCATGACCACGAACTCAAGGGAGAGGGATCGTGGAACGTGGCGTGGGATGCTCGGCCTGCTAGGTGGCTTCACCGGTCTGACTCGGCTTGGCTTCTCTTTGGTGTCTGCGCATGCCTTGCACCGCCGTTGGTTATTGTTGACGTTGATCCCGAGGTACCAACATCGCCGGTGATTTCTTCCGGCGAGAGTTGCGATGTTATTGGAGAAAAAGATGAACGGAATGAAGAAGTCTCCCCTGATTACAGAGTCACAGGTTCGTTAATTTTCTTTTCTTGAATCGTTATCTTCATCTTTGTGCGTAGATAAAGTGATTATTTTGATTTGTAATTTGTGCTTTTTTTAACAGTGCTTTTGCTTTGAGAGAAACAAAAAAAACTTTTAAAAATGATGGCTACTTTATAAAAGTAATTTTCTTTTTTTATTTTGTCTTGAATGGATTATTTATATATTTTGTTCTTTATAGAAGTACAGGAATTGGTTGGTGGTAGTGTTTGGGTTGAATCTTGATGATGATATTTGTGCTGATTTTGTTGTGTTTAGCAGAGTAAAACAATAAAACTTTTTTAATTTCAGGTTCAAGTTTTTTGTTGTTATCGATAGCCTGTCAACAACTATTTTATTTGTACTGTAGTGTTGTTGATTATGCAAAATGAAGAGTTTTTCTGTTTACCAAGTGTTTGATAGTTTGTCACACTGGATAGTGATTGACATCATGGTTTCAAAAAATAGTTGCCCTGGCATAAAAGTATTTCAATTTCGGTCGGTACAGATTTTGTAATAGCGATTACGGTCATATCGCAGTGTGAATTATTCACAATTTGTTCTTTACCATAAAAATGATGAATAACAATATCAACACCTTTTGAAATCGTTTTGTCGCGGCTGGGCCGTTTTTGTAGTCACACATGGTTTTTTAAAACCTTGATAGACAGGATGAAGAACATGTACATGTTCATTAACACGAAAAGTAAATAGAAATTAGGTGGGAGTTGGGTTAGACAGATTGGGCTAAAATCTCAACATGACAAATCAATATTTGAATTTCGGCTGAGATAGATATTTATATTTAATGATTGATATTGCTAATAATTGATATCCTAGGGCAGAAGTTAGTATTACCCTAAAAATATATAAACACTATTAATAATTTGAATATTCGACATTAATTGTCAGTTTTGTTAACTTGTTATTGTTTTTGTTCAGTTACTATGGTATTTATGAGTGTTTGTAATTACATAATCAGTTATAGATTATGTGGATTCATTTGTTAATTTCCATCACTGATTGGTATAGGGGTGCTTGCTGATGGTCGGTGTCTGTTCAGAGCAATAGCGCACGGTGCTTGCTTAAAAAAGGGAGAGGAAGCACCTAATGAAAATCGACAGAGAGAACTAGCTGATGAATTAAGAGCTAGTGTAAGATCATTTTGCTAGTGTTAGAGAAGAAGGGATTCTCTCTTAATTCTCAATTGTTTTATTCATCAATGATTTTTGTAACCGGTTATGATGTTTTATTTTAGGTTGCTGAAGAACTGTTGAAAAGACGTGAGGAAACAGAATGGTGAGCTTGGTTGTTTGAAAGAAGATAAACAATTACTTGGTTTCATTCTATTTTTATTTACATAGTAAACTGATGATTCTTATATATACTGTGTTTATAGGTTTATTGAAGGGGATTTTGATGCATATGTGACCAGAATTCAGCAGAGTTATGTCTGGGGAGGGGAACCTGAGCTACTAATGGCTTCTCATGTTTTGAAGTGAGTTTTAATGAATTAATTTTCTTGTTACAGTATTTTCTAGATTCAATTAACAACATTTGACTATGACATTTAAAGTTTGTATTTTGATAACTGTGAACTTTTGAATTTATTATGTTCTTCCATTTGCTTTGGATCTAATATTGTGTTTTATGACTTACCAGGACTCCAATATATGTGTTCATGAGAGATGCAAGGTCCCTTGATTTGGTAAACATAGCAAAATATGGTGAAGAATATATAAATGATGAGGAGGTTTCTATCAATGTGCTATTTCATCGGCATGGTCACTACGAACTACTAGAGACCTTATGACCAAAATTGTCGCAAAAATATTACATCTAGTGCAGTACAGAACTTTGTTTTTTAGTCATATGCGGTTTAAGTCTTCTGACATAAAAGAGCTTTTTTCTTTTTTGTCAACTGGGGATTTCTTTGAGTGAATTTAGTAGTTTTTTTTTTTCCAACTGTAATCTGAGCTGCAGGGAACTTCAATCCAATAAAAGCAATAGGCTTTTGCAATCTGTGTACTTTGCAATACACCATAATCATAGTGGAAAATGAGATTGTATAATCATAGTGAAGAATGAAATAATGTTATTGAGATTTTGAAAGTTTTTTTTATGAAATGGAAGGATTGTGAGGTATTTAATTAAAGCTTTTATTTTATTTAAATAAGTATTATGGTGTTCAAAAATATTTTAATTATGCTAGATTGATTATTAAATTAGATTACAATGAATTTTATGTGATTATTAAGTAGAATTTTTAGCGCAAAAAAAAATCTTTCCGTGATAAATGAAGTAGTTCAAATGGTATTTGTTGGTTGGAAAGATGGATTCAAACTATTGATTCAGGATTTAGTCCATCATATTAACATTTTTTATATTTTTTAATGATTCAATATAAACAAATTGGTGATAATTATAAATCAATAAAGTTTATCAAAAGATTTTTTTTTACATTTTTTTTAAAATCTTGTTATCCAACCTTGCGACCGATTAATTCAAGAGAATCAATCTCATTGTCCACTAGCTGGGACTCCGTTTAAAGCTAGAACAAAGCTCTGTAAGACCGACCGACTAATCCAAGAGGACCAATCTCATTGTCCACTAGTTAGGGCTCCGTTTAAGACTAGAATAAAGCTCCGTATAAACTGACCTAACACAAGGATTTCACAGTCCACTAGTAGAGTCCCTTTAACGCCAGAACAAAGCTCTGTATTGACTGACCTAACACAATGATTATTAGCAGTCCACTAGTAGAGTCCCTTTAACGCCAGAACAAAGCTCTGTATTGACTGACCTAACACAATGATTATTAGCAGTCCACTAGTAGAGTCCCTTTAACGCCAGAACAAAGCTCTGTATTGACTGACCTAACACAATAATTATTAGCACTTAGCAGAATTTAAAGTCCAGACCTTAAGAAGAACACCCAAGCCTCCACCACTATATTAACTCTTGGGAGTTATCTACTACAAAACACCCTAACCAGTCAATGGAAAAACCCTCACAGATTGAGGAAGAACCAGCTGAAACATCGATAAAAATCAACAAAACAAAAATGCCAAGACACTAATGTTTTGTTTGCGAGTTTAGAAAGGAGGAGAGATGAAAGTTTCCGAAAAGATTTTTTAAAAAAAAAATTTGATACAACTCTGTACCAATTTATAAACAAAAAACACTTATTTTTCTTGTTACAAATTATAAGTAAAAAATATCAACTTTGTTTCACTTAATTATTTTATTCAAAAAAATTATATTTTCTAAGGTAAAATTAAAAGCAAAGTACATTTAATTTGATTTCTCTTTCGTTTTATTCATAAACAACAATCGATTAAAATCGTTTTTATGTCTTCCCATAACACATACTCCAACAAAAGACACAATTTTTTTACTTTTTTAATAAGTAAAATATAAGACTTTTGTTTATAAATTGACACGGAGGAAGTATTTTTCTAAAAAATAATTTTATATAAAATAATAAAAGAGTTATTATTATTATTATTATTATTATTATTATTATTATTATTATTATTATTATTATTATTATTATTATTATTATTATTATTATTATTATTATTATTATTATTATTATTATTATTATTATTATAGTTTTAACACTAAGACTTTATTGTATAAAATGATTTTGTATAGATGATAAAATATTTGACACTAAGGCTTTATTGTATAAAATGATTTTTTGACATTTTATATTCTTTAAACTTTTATCTGATGTTTCTTGGAAATTTGTTTTACAAATTTTGATAATATTTTAAAATCATTAAATAAAAAAGAGCGGATTAGGTAAAATTGCATTAACTTCTTTAAGTCCAAAAAGTGACACTTTTACCAATCGTTAGTTGGTTCAGTTGTGATTGGCGTTGAACTTGATAGGGAGGACAACGGTTCGATCCACCGCAACTACGATCGGAAGGGAGTTAGAACCACTTGATATCAGAACCGAACCCCAGACCAAACTAAACCGATGGTTAAAAAAAATGGCACTTTTCAAAACTGAAATCCACTACTTAAAAATATAAACATTATCTTCGGTCCAAAAAAATATATAAACATTATCTTAGATAGAATACAAATATCCTCCTCGCAATTTGAAATTTCAACATCAACATTCCCAAAAATTATTATGTTGAAATTCATTTCAAGAGTTTTTTTTTTTTTTACCAAATTTCAAGAGCTTAAACTTGTAAAACTTTCTACGAAAAATGATTTCTTTGAAGCTTTTTAAATGTTTCTAAAATCAAAACATTTTTCTTGTAATTGTTGTATCTACCAAGTGAAAGTAAGTTCCTTAAGACACACAAAGTTATGTCAATATTAAGAAATTGTGAAGTATACGTTGTTACAACCCAAAAAGTTTGAATTTATGTGCGATTGCACACAACATATCATGGTCGCTACGGTAGGTCACATATGACACTTGACAAGCATAGAATATTTTTACCCATAATATTCTTCAAAGTGCTATCTAACAAAATAAATCTTATTTTGGTCATGCATCAAAATAAAAATTAATTATCATGAATATAAATGTTGGCGTGTTGTTAAAAAGATGAATATATGTTGGCGTCTGTGTATTGTTATGAAAGGTCCCTATCATGATCCTCATCTAATCTTATAGATTTATTTCCATTATTATTTTTTGTAGCGATTGATTCTTTTTACTACTTTTTTGATTATCCTCATAAATTTCTATAGATTTGATATTCTAAATAACTAGTTTCAGAGGGCATAACAATAAGAAAAAATCAATTAGTTTACGTCATAAAGGATTTCAATATTTAAGCAAGCGATCACTAATTTGAATTTCAATTGTGTATAAAAAAATTCAACTGAAAGAAGATAATTCATGGTCAAAAAATTGTTTAACAACAATTTTTATAGAGCATGAAAAAAAAAAATACAACCGATATTATTAATAGTTATATATATATATATAATAATTATAGATTCATGCTTTGCGGTGTATATAATGATTTTTGAATTTGTATTATTCGATGTATTTTATTAATTTAATTTAAATGAATATTGTTTTTAGTTAAAAAAAAACAATGTAGTGCTCACGGAGAATGACGCTGCAGCTTCCCCGAAAAATAGCAGCTACCCTAGTTGTCAAAGTACAAGAAAAAGCACAAAGAAGGAATAAAGACCTAAAGGGTATCAGTATCATTTACTATTGCATTATTTTCCTTTCTAGCCCACCGTGCTTTTATGTCTTTACAATATTCATGTTACGATTATTTGAATACGTTTAGCAGTTATATAATTCCTGAACTAATAATGTGTTTATATATCTTCTTCCACCTTTAACATTTTATCAAATATATCGAAGCTAATATTTTTCTAAAAAACAAAGTTTTGTTTTTAAAATAGAAATAAATTCTTTGACATAAAAACTACCACCTTAAAAAATATTAATATTTTTGTATTTGTAAAAATATATAGTATATAGTTTAGTTATAGAACTGTCGTAATTAATAATAATAAATTATTATGAGTGTGTTTGAAAATGACAAGAAAATATGTAAATGAAGATTTTAAAAAAAAAAATTACAATTAGACAATACTTATGAAGTGTTGTAGTAGGCAACTTGTATTTTGAATTCGAAAATAAGCAACACTTCTGAAGAGATGTTGTAGGCGAAACACTGCAACATTTGATAAAAGTGTTGTTGTAAGCGAAACAATGCATTATTTGATAAAAGTGTAGTTGTAGGTAAAACAGTGCAACATTTGGTAAAAGTGTTGCTGAAAGTGTGTGTTTCATCAATTGTCGCAACCTAGTGAAACAACACCACTTTGACCTATAAAATGAGCATTTTGGATTTAAAAAAAATACATCAGAAGAGTCTATCTTCACACAAAATTCTGGATTTCATCTTCCCTACATTCGATTTTTCATCAGTCTTGTGCAAACTCGAGTATAGGCTGAGTTATCCTAGGTATTCCTACATAGAAACTCTAAGACAATTTGAGAGTGTTTGAAATACTATAAGGAAAGTGATGCATTGACATTGATTCTGAAAGAATCAATTAAAATATAGTTAAGGAATGTTAAGACTTTCTGCACGTGCCTAAATGTAAACCCATAATCAATAGGGCAATTCAGACAAGGTAGTGGGTCGCGCCGTAAAATCATACTTGACGGAAAAGACTAGTAGGAAGTCACAAATTCCGTAAAACTATGGTAGATATGAGAAGTGCTAGTAGGCAGTTGACTTTTGCGAATCTAGCTGTCTCTTGAGGCGTACATGAACGTTAGAGCAAGTGTATCGAAATTCCTACATTGTATGAGGAAAATTACGCCTCGAGACCCTCCATTTGTTTTATTTTTTAAACACATAAGTGTTAAAACCTTGTAGACTCTTTTGCCGTCCTAGACGACATTGACACCGAAATCACTTATGAGTTTAGTAGGACTCCACTAAGATATTACTATCTCACCCAATGTTGTTGCTTATCTTTTCAGATGATCAGGTTTCCGGAAAAGGAAAAGGCAAGATAGCTTGATGGATGCAAGAAGACTTTCCTTTTATCATATATTCTGTTGCGTGTTCTTAGTAGTTTTTGTTTTTGGACATGTTGTATTTATTTACACATTTGATGTATATTATGTGACTTCATGTACTTATGTTAGTTTTATACTATTTTGATATATCGATACCACCGTTTTAATATCTTAGTTATGATATTCTAAATTTTATCTGGTTGGAATATTACATTAAACACTTTCTAACAGAAACCCCTTTATTCTAATTATAATTACGATTCATACCTTGTTTAAATAATCACAATTTGGATGGATGATGGTGTTACCTCAGATTATCGACACAAAACAAATGTGAGGATTAAAGACTCCTGCAATCATGTAATGAATTGACTTGGATTATGCCTCAGTCGAAATGGTCATTTTCAACCATAAGTTTGAAAGGTTATTCAAAAACCACGTGTTGTCAAGTTGTATTGTGAACCTTATTCGAAATGTGAGAACTTAGTAAAAGTATGTTCAAGTTTTGGGACTTAGTAAAAATTGGAGAACTTTCAATTTTGTATACTACTACAAATAAAAAGCTATTTGTCGAAGCAAGGTGTAAATGGATAAGATTAAACAGTTATTAAGGAACACGTGTAAACTAGTCAAAGGAAAAAGATGCATGGAAATGGAGACGTGTCAAGCTTTAGTAAATCGACCGTTGCTGACAATTATGTTAAACTAGTATATAAGTAGTATGTGTTTGTAGGATTATGTGTCCACAATTTCAAACAAATTATGTATACTCAAAGTATCCAAGTGTTAGCAAGAAATGAGTGATTTGAATCAATATATACAATTGCGTTCCATTTATAAATTCAGTTTCTTTTTATTTTTATTGTTTCAATCATTTTTCATTTTCTATTTTGACATTCATTGTCAAACTTATTTCAAACCACTGATTTTTGCACAATTTATCATGTGATATTTTCGAGTTTAATCTAACTTGTCTTTGTTTACTAAAATTATAAATAAATAAATAAATAAAGGATAGTTCAACTGATACGTAATAGTTGAATTAAATTGATATAAACTGTTGATCTAAAATTCAATGTAAATAAGTTGTTGATATTAAATAGGTGAGATATCTCATTTATATTGATGTATAATGTATTATGTAAATAAGCTTTTGATATTTATAACTAAATTGAGAAGTAAAAATAGTCACAATTTATGCGTGTACAATTTTTTATTTTACTTCTTCACTATAATTTGGTACACTTGGCAAAAAGTCCATCACATATGCAGCTTGGGGGAAAATTGTGCCAACTCTTTGAATTTGATCACATTGCCCACCACAAACTTAATTTGTTACACTCGCTTAAATTCACTCTTTCTCTAACCAAAAACCTGTGGTAATAACCTCGAAATAGCTTAAAAAACTCTTATACTTGCTCTCGACTTGTCCTTCCCAAATGTGCACTAAAAAGCCATGTGATATTATTAAAAAAAAAAATTATAAACAAAAAGCCAACATCACTAAATTTAGTGATTGATTTGTCAAGAGACCAAAAATATATAATCTTCAAATCACATGGAGAAAATACGTGTTTTTTTTCCATGATGTCTACTATACAAACATATACTAAAAGATTGAGCATTCTACCTAAATTGCCTTTCCTACTCAAAAACATTACACTACAAAAAGGACTTTTTAGTAACTAACAAATTAAGTCCTCACTTTTTCAACTTTTCTGAATTTATGCACCAATTGTCAGATTCTAATTGGTCCAAATAAAAAACTTATCTCAATTTCTCCTTACACCTTTTCTTTTCCCTCTGTTGTTTTCATTTTCATTTTGAAACCTATTCCTCTCTCTTCTTCCTTATTTCCCCCCAAAAAGACATTTCTTCCCCCATTGAAAACCTAAAGCGATAGTCATTCTTTGATTTGGTATCGATACCGTTTCAAAAAAAATCTCAGACCATGAATAGATTCCCACCGCAAAGCCTCTTTACCCAAATCGATTCCCCCATTCTCAAATCTATTTGTATTTTCTCTCAATCTTTGTTTCGAAATCAAAACTCAACCCTGAATAGATTTTATTTTCACCTCAGAACCCTAATCTAAACCGATTTGATCTTCACAGTCCAAATCCATTTTCACCTGAGTCTATTTCTCCTCAGAACCCGAATAAATTTCCACCCTCCAAAATCTAAACCGATTTCATATTTCACCATCAAAATCGATTTCTACTTATCAGTAAAATCAAAATCTATTTCACAACCAACATTGAAATTATTATTTTTGTTTCAAAATCGATATTGTCACCGGTTGTATTGCAGAAGGTGTTTCTTCGGTTGTGTTCTTCTGGGTGTCCTGTTGGTCGTCGTGTTGTTGTGAGTGTGTCGGTTGTGTTGCCGCCATCTTCATTTCTTCTTTTTCGGTAAGTATTTATTTGTGATTGTGTTGTTGTTGTGAGTGAGTGAGTGAGGAATGAGTCGTGTTGCCGTCTTCATGAATATGTTTACATCTCCATTTCAGTGTTTAAGCTTTTCTATTATAATCTTATAAAAATTTTTATTTTTTACTTTCTGACATTTTCATGTTTATGACCTGATTTTTCAAGTCCATGTACTTTGTTTTCACTTTGATATTGTTTTCTACGTTTTCACTACTCATATTCATTCACATTTGCAGTAAGTATATGTCTTTTATGATTCTTTGTTTATGAATTCTAATCTTTTTATCTTCGTATTATAATTCTTTGTTTCTGATTTCTAATCTTTTTATCTTCTCATTATGATTCTTTGATTTTAATAGATTTTGATTCATTTTATGTGTAGTTTTTTCCAGATCTGAAAATTAGGTAGGATAATTCGCAACGCCACTGTCTTAAGGTAATTTTTTTATATGTTCTTAATTGATGAAGTGAGATTAAATTTTTTCGGTTTTCGAAACTGAATGTCATGTTTTAAGAATTTTGTTCCTTCATCAATTTTGAATGTCAAGTAGTTCTTTATACATTCCTTCAAGAATTTTGTAAGAAAAAGAATTTTTTTAAAAGATTCATAATTGTTTTCATTTTGTATGATTCAGATTGGAAATGGATAAGGTTTCAGTCTTGCTTTACATGCGTAGTACATCGACTATGTAGAGTATACGAACTCTTCTATGTGAAGTTGAATCTTCTATTGCACCATGCAACAAGATGCCCGACAGCTGAAACAACATGTTCCAAATAGGCTACAATTCCAAAGAGGCTGCAAATTCTTTGATACCATGTGATGCAGGATTGCATTCTTATGGAGAGGCAACAAACTTGTGGAACCCCAAACCAGTAATTGATGCTGATGGTATAAATTTATGGATGTTAATATTGTCACTTAATGCTTAAACTTGAAGTTTGTTTTGACATTGGTTTTTATTTGCTACTAGGAATTGAGAAGCCATCAATTGCCACTGAGTTGAACTTAACCTTATATGCTGATCATCGCGTCTTTGATGGCAAAATTGGAGGTATGTGTAATTAATATGCTTTAATTATCCAATGGAAAATATGGTTTTTATTATGTGGTTTAACTCAAATTTGCAGGTGCATTTATCTCTGCTCTGTAGTCAAACTTCAATTATATAAAATGACTTCTTTTATAATGGCATACACCAAACTTTCTGGTGTTTGATTATTGTGCTTCTCATGAAAAATCATGTTGGTTAACCACAACCTGGCTTGGAGTTGCATAACCTTTAACTGTTAGTCTGTTACTAAAATCTCAAACAAGTTGCTTAAAAAAAACCAACCACACATATCCTAACTACAAGTTTAACATATACTACAACTGACACAACTCATTTCCTGTTCCTTAATGTATTGCATAATAACTCCCTCTGTCTACCCATTCGTACTTATCTCCTTAATTGTTTAAAAAATAATATTATTAGTGTTCTCTACAGTTAAACATAAATTTCCTTTGGATTCATTAGTGTTTTTAATTTGTCAATAGAATTTATTTGTTCATTTTACTATTTAACTTCGATTCATTGTTTGTATATCTAAAATAGTTTTTTATATTTCAACTATAATGCATTTCATTCACTTTCCTTTACAAATTATAATGCATTCTTTATATAACATTTTCTTTGTATTCCTTAATAATAGGTACCACGCATTTTACTTTGATTCAGTGTTGGTAAATCTAAAATTGTTTAGGTAAACATAAAAAATGTAGCAATGGCATTGGTACAACCTTTTTCCTTCACTTAAATTGCTACGGCAAATGAACACATTTCTCTGTGTGGTTCTAGAGAAAATAAATTTCCCTTCATTCTTGTCTTATTTTATCTTGAATCAAGTTTTATCTAAATTTTTGTTGCAGGAAGGAGAAAAAATGAAGAAAGGACACAATGATTGTAAGTTAGAGTTGTGCTGAATATTTCGTCAATGTAACAGCCTGCCTGAAGGATAAAGAAAGAAGACCAAATAAAAGTAGTAATTACTAGAAGAATATAACCCCTAACCCAATCATTTTCACTAGAATCAGTATTGTTTTCAATTACATAATTTCAATCACTTTTATTTGGCATCTTAAATTTTTTATGTCTAATTTTTCTAAATTATTATTATTATTATTATTATTATTATAGTGCATATCTTAAATTTTTTATCTCTAATTTTTCTAAATTATTATTATTATTGTAGTGCAAATTTATCTGATAATTATATGATGTCTAGAAAAAATCTTGGTTTTGATGTAGGTAGATGGAAGGAAGTCAAGGAAAAGAAAAAGCCAACATTAATACGGCAAGTGAGGGAAAATGAGCAGAGAGTGAAATACTAAATGAAATTGTTGAAGCCTCCTCCTCTAATTTCATTAATTTCATTGTACCTTTTGCTTAGACATTTTAATTTTAATATTGAATTGAAAAAAAATCCAAAATAATTTTGTAATGTTACTAATTTTTCATGAGAGAATTTCTTATACAGATCTATATATTTTTTAATTTCACTATCTGATTTAATATTTGATTAAGATTATCAAAATGTTTTTAAATTAAATGTATCACTAGATTAACGGTAACTTTAAAGAAACAATTGCAAAAGTTAAGAAAAATAATTACTCCACACATTTAACTACTCTAATGATTACTGCGATTTTTTTTTTGAATAACCATTTTTTTAAAAAAATTCCAAAAATAACTAGGTTTTCAAAAAAATTACACAAATGTCACTTTTTTGCTTAAAACAACACGTTGTCGCCAGGGGGGGTGGCGACAACAATGGGCCATAAGTGTACTCGCCAGTGGGCCTGGCGCCTACGTGTATGTTTTAGGTGTTGTCGCCACCCCCCTGGCGACAACACCCCCCCCCCCCCCCCCCCCCCTTATTTTTTTTTTCTTTTTTTTTTTGTAATTTTTTTTCTTTAACATAATTTCTCTTAAATTTTTTTTAGTATTTTTTTTTAATAACTACAATTTTTTAATATTATTTTCTAGTATTTTTTTTAGTATTTTTTTTTAACAACAATTTTTCAATAATTTTTTTATATTGTTTTTTTTATCTAGTTAAAATTATTTTTGGAAGTTGGTGGTGGATTCATTATTTTGAAAGTTGGACATTCGTTAAAATAATTATATATTAAAATACAATAACGATACATTGACGATACAAATACATTAAAATTAAAGACATTTCAAAATACATTAACGATACAAATACATTATAATTAAAAACATTACAAAATACATTCACGATACAAATAAAAATCTTATTGTGCGCCACGTGGACCATGGTACGATCCACATTGAGGTTGCCTAATGGGTCGTGTAGACGGGTCACGAGTTGGTAATGCCCCCCTATTCCTGCGACGACGCCCCCCTCTATTTGGTTCGTCTTGTGCCAGAGTCGACGCCCCCTCAATGAAACCTGGGTCTTCAACATCTTGACCTATAGAATTCCCTCCATAGGATAGGCGGGTGCCCGCGGCGCTGTCGAAGCTTTGTCTAGGCGGGTTGAAATTCCTCCTAGTGGGTGCGGCCTGGAAGTTTTGGAAGTTGGTGGTGGATCCGGTTTGGTTAAAATACAATGGTTGTGGCGGTGTGTTGAGGTCAAATTGTTGGTTGGGGTACTGTGATGTGTGTTGGTCGAATGTGGTGTATTGCGGGTATTCTTCTTCTATGCCCATGTCGGGGGTCATTGGTGGTGATCTTGAAGAGCTCCCCGCATGGAATTCTTGGAAATGTGATCTAGAAGAGCTCCCTACATGGAATTGTTGATTTTGTGGTTGAGTTTGGGATGGAAAAAACTGGTGGAGTTGTTGGGAATGTTGTTGGTAAAAAGGTGTTTGTGGTTGCATTGGTTGTTGGTGGTAACTTTGTTGTTGTTGTTGTTGTTGGTGTTGTTGTGGGTAATGTTGTTGTTGGTAATTTGGTGGTGGTTGTTGTTGTTGTTGGTAATTTGGTGGCGGTGGTTGTTGTTGTTGTTGGTGGTAATTTGGTGGTGGTTGTTGTTGTCCTCCAAAATATGGAGGTTGTGCTCGCGGGTCAGCTAAATAGAAAGGGGCAGACACAATCATTTCAGGATTTGTGACCGATCTGTACCAGTTTACATAGTCAACAGTTGGCTTCATTTCTCCCGGCGCCACAGGAAATTCTAGAACCGTTTTTGATCGACGAGCCCATATTTTACGCTGATCTATAGCAAACGACTTGTAATTTTCAACGTACCACTGTTCGCTAACTTTCGCAAGATGCCAACGTCCCAAACAGTCAGGCTCAGGTGGGTCAGGGATACCTTGATGCATGCCGAATTGGAGCTTGACACGGTCACTCGGGTGCATCTCCACAGTGGTGAACCGTATGATGGGTGATTTTGCTGTCCAAATAGCCGCCTCGTCAAGGTCGGGTACATGGTCCAATTCCAAGTAAGGACGCCAAATAAACTGCAAAGCAAATAATATTAATTTCAAAATATAGAAGATAGTTATTTTTAAAAATATATTTAGAAAATGGACATTTTTAGAGGTATTACATCTTGGGGTCCTAGTCGATCTAATATTTGGCGGTAGAAAATGATTTTGGATTCAGGCGTTTTGGACCAATCCATTCCGAGTGCATTGAACCTAAACACATTAAAAGATATAAATCAATATAGTTACAAATAATAATAGAATAAAAAGCAATAATTAAAATAAGATCCAAAAGTTACCTTGAAGCGTAAGGGAAGGCGTAACTGTTTGGATTTGCAGGGGCCAATACCGGCATTCTCCACCATGCCCATGCTTGTAGCAAGAATGCACATCCACTAAATGTACAACTATCCTTTTTTGCACATTTGCACAAGGAACTATATAGGTATGCCAACACAGCCGAACCCCAACTATATGTCTTTATTGCATCAATGTCCCCAAGTAAACACAAGTACATAAAATTAACACTATTTCCCGTGCCTTCGGGAAATAGAAACTTACCAAACAACAACATAATATACATCCTAGTTTTCTGCAGTATAGTTTCTTCGTCAGAAAACTGATCCAATTGAAGCCCAGCATAAGCTAGCTGAAGGCCAGCAAGCTTTATACCTTGGCCCCTACCCCTTTGTTGCCCCTCACCCTCTATTAAATCCACACCCAACAATTCGACGCATAGGGCGTTTGGTTGTTGGACATTTCCATACACTGCCTTTCCATTTGTTTTGAGACCCAATAACATGTACACGTCCTCTAGAGTGACGGTACATTCACCCATTGGAAGGTGAAAAGTATGAGTCTCAGGCCTCCAACGCTCACACAATGCTAATATAAACTTCATATCAACTGAGGTATGTGTTAAGTTCATTACCTCACCAAATCCCGCACGTTTAACGTAGTCCACAATCAAAGGGTCAGGAGCATTCATCTTACCAGCACGGGTCCTAAATCTCGTGACATCCTATAAAAAAAACACCTCCCATAAGTATTTGAAATTATTAAATTTAAGTAAAAAAAATTAAGCGTTAACTCAAACTTACATAAGCGGCAATGTTTGCAATGGTTCCTCGATGCTCTTGACCCATAGTTAGGAGAGACATGTTTGTTGATGATGAAACACAAAGTTGCTCTGATGAAAGTATAAGAGGTGATGAAGAAAATGAACAAGTTTGGGAACATATTTATAGCCAAAATGCATAGGTTATTACGAGATTCCCTGCAGTGTCTTGTCCCGTCAAGTCTGTGGTGGGGACGAGATTCCCTGCAGTGTCTTGTCCCGTCATGTCTGTGGTGGGGACGAGATTCCCTGCAGTGTCTTGTCCCGTCATGTCTGTGGTGGGGACGAGATTCCCTGCAGTGTCTTGTCCCGTCATGTCTGTGGTGGGGACGAGATTCCCTGCAGTGTCTCGTCTTGTCATGTTTATTTTAAATTATTGCATGCAGTGATTTATCATAATTTTTAATTCATTTAAAACATATGATTATAATAGATTTTGAGGATTTTATATTAAATTAGCGCAGATATATATATTATGGAAAACATTAATTCATTCATTAATTAAAAAGGTACATTGCCAATAACCAACACAGAAACTAAAACATCTAAGAAAATAACACATAACAACTTGTAGTACACACTCGATCATTGCAACACTTAATCTAAACTACTCGAGTATCACTGCAAGAACAAGTGGATCTTCAACGCCTCGGTTAACCTCTCCACTGTGTGTCCAAAACATTAGATCCACGTCCACATCGTCTTTCACACGGTCCCAATAATACATGTAGGTGTCTTCTGGATTATTATCCGTCAACGTAATGTATGGACAACGGTAATCTATCTGTTTAACTTTTCTGGTCGGACCATCTAGTTGACGAAACCCAGTGTTGATGGCTCTAACAATTCTCTGGAAATTCCAATGGGGGTTAAGGCATACACGCATGTGACTACCTTCCTAAAAAAAAACGACAGCCCAAACTGAGTTCATTTTTAGTGTTTGCAGTAAGAATGAAGAAAGAGTTGGTACTTCAACTCCACACACACACACCTTTATTTATAGTGGGTGAAATACCGCGGAAAATAATTTTGCTAATTATTAATAACTTAAATACTAATTGGAAACTTTGTAATGTTAAAAAAACATTTCATTAATATATGCTCAGAGCATTTAATTGGACGGTACAGAAGTAGCTGAAATGATAAAGAAACTGCAACATCTAGGATATTACAACGGTTAGGACAATGTCTTCTCTGTCCTCCATCATTCGAGTGCATTGAATGTCGTCCTCCATTGTCTCCCACCAACGCTGTCTTTCAAGAAAAACACCTCCCCTTGTTCTAAGTCTCTTGATAGATCTGATTTGTTCGCCTTGACTCCACTCTCCCTCCAAAAACCTGAGAAGGGTTCTCTTAAGCTGGTCCATGGATTGAATGTTCCAAAACATTACCTGCATGGGAGGTTTGACGGCAGAGAAAATAACGTATCCGTTCCTTCGAACAATGGGAGGTTGATAGTCCAAACGCCTTACAGGTGGTGGGGGCTCAGTAGTCCGGTGCGTGCTATCTGGCCTTATTCGAGATCTCATTTTTTCGTGTGTGTACTGATGCACACAAGAAACCCTAATTTATAGAGGGACAACTAGGGTTTCATTTACAAGGGAAAAACATAAACAATAATTTTGAAGAATAAAAATTAGGGCCCCACATGGTCCCCATCTGTTTTCTGTCCCTAGCATGCACCTGTAATGATTCCTGAAGCGATTCCTGATAGATTCCTGCAACGATTCCCCCTATCTTCATGCATGCAGCCCTATCTTTTGTGGCATGCATTAGTCATGTCAAAGTTACTGTCTTGTGCATAATTATTGCTTCATTTCTTGCATGCATTACCCTTGTGTAAGAGGTGGGGACGAGATTCTTTTGTGGCATGCATTAGTCATGTCAAAGTTACTATCTTGTGCAGAATTATTGCTTCATTTCTTGCATGCATTACCCTTGTGTAAGAGGTGGGGACGAGATTCTTTTGTGGCATGCATTAGTCATGTCAAAGTTACTATCTTGTGCAGAATTATTGCTTCATTTCTTGCATGCATTACCCTTGTGTAAGAGGTGGGGACGAGATTCTTTTGTGGCATGCATTAGTCATGTCAAAGTTACTATCTTGTGCATAATTATTGCTTCATTTCTTGCATGCATTACCCTTGTGTAAGAGGTGGGGACGAGATTCTTTTGTGGCATGCATTAGTCATGTCAAAGTTACTATCTTGTGCATAATTATTGCTTCATTTCTTGCATGCATTACCCTTGTGTAAGATTTCTTGCATGATATATAGGTACTACTTCACATACTATTTTTTACAACCATCACAATTCTCCCAAACATTTCTTCCTTTTACAACACAATTCTCACATTTCTTCTTTCACAAACACATATCAAAATTATGGCATCCACCTCGCAGTTCAAAGTTCGTGTTCATATGAATGGTGAGACATACCACTACGACACAAACGGTTTTCTATTTAGAAACACAAACTCAACACGTTTTGCTCTAAATAGACAATCAGATTTCTCTTATCTAAAAAGGAAAATCGAATCCAAAATAAGAGAACAAGTGTCTCAGATATTTTACCGACAACCCCTTCTTCAACCTAACAACTCAGTCATATTTTGTCAATCACAGATAACAACTGACTTAGAGGTTCAAAACATGTTCCTCACCCATGAGTATTTTGGTTATGATTATCTGGAACTGTACATAGTGGTTGAACAAAATGCTCCTTCGCAAAATATTCAGTCACAAGTTATTGATCCTGTTGTTGATGACGAACAACAACTCGAACATGTCATTGACGAAGAAACTGATATAGAAGATGTTGTTGATGAGTTGGTGAATCGTGAATCCGAAGATGAAGGTGACGAAGAAGTTCCAGTACCGGATCGAGTTCCGGATACACATGCATATTCACCTCCGGCACATTTCACAACGCTTAATTTAGGAGAGGACGAGCCATCGTCCGATATGTTCTATAATCCATATATGAGGTCAAGCGAGGAGTTAAAAGAGGGTGACACGTTTCGTTCGAAGGATGATTGTCTGTTGGCTATAAAAAATTGGCACTTATCAAATTGTGTTGATTTTAAAGCCGATCGATCAAATCCAGAGAGAGTCACTATTGCATGCAAAAACCCGGAATGTGGATACATGCTGAAGGCATCATTCAGAAAGAAGTTTAACGCGTGGGTGATACGTTCGATATCTCAAGCCCACACCTGCGTCACCACTAACATGGCGCAAGATCATCGAAAACTCAGTCATGACATGATATGTCATACCATCATTCCTCTGGTCGAAACTGACCCATCCCTGAAGGTGAAGACAATTATTTCTCATTGCGTTTCTGTGTTCAAATACAGACCTTCGTACAGAAAGGCTTGGTTGGCGAAACAGAAAGCAATTGAAAAAGTCAACGGCAACTGGGAGGAATCGTACCAACAACTTCCTCGATACCTGGCTGCACTGCAATTATATTCACCTGGGACTGTTAGTATATTGGAGACACTGCCGGCACAGTCCCAGGACGGAACCCCTCTCGAAGATAATGGAATCTTCCATAGACTATTCTGGGCGTTTCGACCATGCATCGTCGGTTTTGGTTTTTGCAAGCCGATTATTCAAATTGATGGAACGTGGCTATATGGGAAATACAAGGGAACTTTGTTGATGGCGGTCGCGCAGGATGGAAATTGCAACATTTTTCCAATAGCCTTTGCTTTGGTAGAAGGAGAAACAGCTGCTGCTTGGGGTTTCTTTCTAAAGAATCTCCGAGCTAGAGTCGCTCCACAACCTAATCTTTGTTTGATTTCTGACAGGCACGCTTCTATTGACAGCGCATACAACAATCCGGCAAATGGTTGGCACAACCCTCCGTCTAAGCATGTCTACTGTATTAGGCATATAGCACAGAATTTTATGAGAGAGATCAAGGATAAATTTTTGAAGAACCACTTGGTGAACGCGGGGTATGCCTTAAACCAACCTGGATTTCAATACTACCGCCGAGAAATAGCGTTGACAAATCCAGATGCAGGGAGGTGGATTGACAGCATTGATAGAGCAAGATGGACTAGGTCATACGACGATGGGGCTAGGTGGGGCCACATGACTACAAATCTTGTGGAATCAATGAACGGGGTTTTCAAAGGCATACGAAACCTACCTGTAACTGCCATTGTTAGTGCTACGTATTTTCGGATGGCAACTTTGTTCGCCACACGAGGTAAGAGGTGGAATTCAGTGTTACAAACACAACAGGTATATAGCGATGTCTGCATGAAATATATACAACAGGAATCTGCCAAGGGTAACACTCATCGAGTGACCGAGTTCGACCGTCATGGCCACACCTTCAGTGTCAAAGAAACAATTGACCATAACCAGGGGCTTCCACGACAAGAGTATCGCGTCAATATCCCAGGTCGTTGGTGCGACTGTGGCCAATTTCAAGCATATCGCATGCCTTGCTCCCATGTCCTTGCAGCATGTTCACATACTCACTTTGATGCATTATCTTTGGTATCAGAAATTTATAAAGTATCAACGTTGCTCAACGTATACGACAACTACTTTCCGGTGGTAGCAATGGAGGCATATTGGCCTGTGTACGAGGGGGAAACAGTTTGGCATAACGATTTAATGCGTCGGAATAAAAGCGGTCGACCAAACAGCAGGCGTATTAGAACCGAGATGGACGTAACTGAGAAAATGCAGAGGAAGTGTAGTATATGTCGTGAGGTAGGACATAATAGGACCAAATGTCCCAATCGTGGATCTAGTTCCACAACATAGTTATTAGTTTCGATGATGTTTGTAATTTACTTTTTCAATGAAATGAACTTTTTTTAATAAATTTTATGGGTTACAACACAAAAAAGATTACCAAAAAAGTAATTGATTCATGATACATATTGAAAGAAATTACCAAATATTACCATGGAAAAAATATTTGGAACCAATAAAATTTACAAACATTTAAGAGAAAATAATACCGAAAACATTAATATTGAAAGTAAAAAATTACCGAAAATATAATACCATGGAAAAAAAAATTATTTAAAAAATCCATGTTGAAATAATATTTGAAAAATATAACATAAAAAAAATTTAGAAGAAATTATGTTAAAGAAAAAAAATTACAAAAAAAAAAGAAAAAAAAATAGGGGGGGTGTTGTCGCCAGGGGGGGTGGCGACAACACCTAAAACATACACGTAGGCGCCAGGCCCACTGGCGAGTACACTTATGGCCCATTGTTGTCGCCACCCCCCTGGCGACAACGTGTTGTTTTTAGCAAAAAAGTGACATTTGTGTAATTTTTTTGAAAACCTAGTTATTTTTGGAATTTTTTTTAAAAAAATGGTTATTCAAAAAAAAATTCGATTACTGCAGGCCCCCTACATGTCATATAACCTTTTATGCACCTTGCACCTTTTTTGCACCTCACATTATTCAAGAAACTTCATATTACCATATTATGAGTTTTTAATAGTTTTTATTTCCAATATTCATATGGATTAAATTTTTTTATAATAATTTAATATTTAATAATTAAATAATTTATTTTAAATTTATTTGTATTTAAATAATTTTATATTGTATCAATTGCATATAGTATAATATATTTTTTAATTTTAATAATATTAAAATATTTATCTCACGGGTCACTAACATGACAATATTTATTTTAATTTTATCAATTATTATTTTAATTTAAGAGACAGAATCTTTATTTTTAAATATTATTTTTTTCTCCATCTCATAATTATATTTTTTCTTTTTCTTTGTGTATGATTATTTAATATAATTAAATATATATGACTACTGTTCATTTTTTATAAATAAATCATTTCAAATTTTATATTTATATTTAAAATTTTACATTTGTATGTGATACTATAAGTGTTATGACATTAAAATTATAAGTGTTATGACATTAAAATTCATTCATGTGTTTTCACATTAATAAATATTTTATTGTTATATTTTTATTTCATGACTATTATTTAAAGATTCTAAACTACTATTTTTTTTAGTTATTTATACAATATCATAATTCAATTACCCGTGCGGAAGCACGGGTCTGTTACTAGTTTTTCAAATATAATCCTATACATTTTTATCCATTTGTTATATTTTAAAATTACCACTAAACAATATCTAAAACATTAATCTGTGAACTATTAAATAGAAAAACCATTGTTTTTTTTTATTTTTTATCTTTAACAAATATGCCTTAAATATATTCAAGTAAAAAGGTGTATTATGAGTAAAATTGTAGTGTTGACTCTCTTTAAACTTAATGTGTTTGAAATTCTATGCGGATAAAACTTGTTTTATACCCAGATTCAAAATAGAATTAGTGGAATTAGTTAGTGATAAACGAAACTATTTGTAGTGTTGTTTTATTGAGTATTACATAAATCGATTTCTACAATATTTGAGTTGAATGTAAAATGATTATATTTGGACACGGTTAATGTTAAAATAAATAAGAGAATAATTAATAGTTAGTTGGTCAAATGAAGAATGTCATTGTATTTGATAGAGAAAATTATGGTTCGATCTTTCACAACTACGATTGAGAAATGTCCCACGTGCCGGACGGTGGTAGCAAATAAAAAATAAAATTAAAATAGGCCAAATAAAATTTACTCGATAATATAACTAAATCAACCTTGAAATTGCACCAACAAAGTTTTAAATTCAAATTTTAACTAATTGAATGTGAAAAAAAAAATCTTTTCTATTTTTTTTTTTTATGGGAAAAGAATTTTTTTTTTACTTGATCACTTAGTTGACTTGTATATTTATTAACGTTGAAAGACTTCATCAAAGATTTTAAAATTAATTTTAGCTATACTAATTAATAACTCCAATTTATGTATGTTCAATTATACCTAGACATAAAAAACTAAAAAAATCTAGAGAGAGATGCTCCTCCTTCTCTCTAGAAATTTCTCCCCAAATCCTTAGGGTTTGGTGGCTCTTTCCCATCCTCATGGTGGCCCTTGTCTTCCACCCCTATGGTGGTCACGCCCCTCTCTTTTGAGAGCACCCTCCTTCCCATCCGTTGTCTTTCTCAAGTCTTCACAATACCAATGGTTAAGTCTCCCTTTCTTCTGTTTCGGCCACCACCGGAGCCACCACCACTAACAAAGAACAAGTTAGTTGTGGGTTTTCTTCACATCCCACACACCTTTTCGGCGGATGCTTCTCGCTCTTCGGCTACTCCTTCTCTCTCGTTGCCCGGAACTACTCGTCCTCCACCGAAGCCGCCATGGGTAAATGTTGCACTCTTGGGTTTTGTCAAGATGATTCATAAGAGTTTTGTGTCTTGTAAGGTGTTGGTGTCTCTCTTGTTCTTGTTGTTTCTGGTTTATGTTGTTTTGCTGTGTGAGCTGTTCTTAGGCTTAGGGTGTTGTCAACTCGTGCTCAAGGTGTTTGATGGTAGGTCTCAAAGAAGCTCGGATGATGGTGCTGTATTTTTGAGGAAGAACCTTTTCAGGGATGGTGCAAATCAATCTCCTTTTTCCATTCAACATTTGATTCATCAACAAATTGTGAGTTTTTTCAATATTGTGAACCGGTATAATCGACTTGCGCGTGATAAAGCTAGTGTTAAAGCTAAAGATATGATCCTTAATTGGATAGATATAAAGATTGTGGTTCCTAAACTCATTTGTATCTTGCGAAAGAGTTTTGTTTGGTGGATTGGATTAAGAAATTGGTTTGGTAACTCCTTTTTAGGTTCTTTTTTCGCTAAGTTTGTTGAAGTCCATAGCTTGTTTGGCTCAATTATTAGTGTTGTTGTTAAATTGTGGATGAGAAATACCCTAACACAATCTCTTTCACTATGTTTGTACCTTTCGTTTTTATCTATTGAATGAGTTTGTTTTACCGTCAAAATTTTTTTTTAATAACTCCAATTTAGTGTACCTAATAATAAAAAGCTTTTAATTAGAATCAAGGAATTTGAATTTCCAACTGTAGTTGCATCACAAAGTTATAGATCTTAATCGTTTGATCTTAAATCAATAGTGGAGATTGTTTAACAGTAACACTATGTTAGTGTAACGTAATTAACATCCTTCAATAGCAAATCAAAAGAATGAAGTAAAACTCAAATCTTTAACATTATACAAAGAAAAAAGCAATCACATTAAAACCTAAACCAACGACCACAACCTTAATTTTAAAACATATTTCTATGGATTAGAATTAGAAGAACCAGATAGATTTACCTTCTTGTGCTGCTCAAGGACTTGATCATATTCAAAGAGTTGGAAGCATTATTAACGGTTATGCACTTCTTCATTTACAACATCATCTTCATTTCATTTTCACTTTTACCAACCCCTTGAGATATATTGTTGATTTCCTCGTGGATTTCTTTATGTCCAACACGGTCTCTGGGCCGACTCAAGCCTAAGGCGAGTGAGGCTATCATCTTAGGCCTCAAATTTTCGAGTCTTTAAATAGGCTTCAAATATAGAAAAATTAGGCCTCGACTTTTATATAATTAAGCGATTCACGAAATACAACGGAAACATAATGGCTTAGGGTATATCTAGTCAGAATGGGTAATTTATATGAGAATAAATCTGAACCATTAGATTTTAAAATAAATGGTGGAGATTAAGTGTGAATCTTTTTTTTTCTCTCCTCCATTATTAAAATAAATATTGAGGAAAGAGAAAAAAATATTGACACTTAATATCCACCATTTATTTTAAAATCTAATGGTTCAGATTCATTCTCATATTCTCACATAAAAATGTCATTCTCATATGATACGTTCTCTCTCTCTCTCTATATATATATATATATATATAATTTTCAAAATAATTTAAATCAAATTTCGTCTTAGGTCTCAAAACGCGTTGGGCCGGTCCTGCACGATCTAGATAAGATTGAAATACTTCAAGACAAAAATACTCTTAAACCTGATGTCTCCGTTATTAGAGACTTTTGACTTCTCTTCATAATATTTTCCCTCAATTTCTTGCCATTGTTTTGCATAAATAAGAACTAGTGTTTTTGCAACTTCTATATCAACATCACTATACACTAATTTAAGTTATGTATTCTCTTCATTTTCGCTAACCACGCTAAATTGTATGTTCTCTTCTTTTTCTTCTACCACGTTCAATTGGGTATTTTTATCTTTTTATTCAGCCACATTAAATTGTTTACGAATGTATTTCGATTTTTTCGAATTTGGTATTTTGGACAAAATCCATATATATTATTCATACCAAAGTTCTCTTGAGTAGAATAAAAGTTCTTTTTAAAAGATCGAAGATTGTGTATTTGGTTACTTCTTAGATTGTGAGTTGATAAAGAAGAAATGATGATAGAGTTATTTGGATGTTGGGTTGATTCAATTGAATATTTATATTCAGACACCTGATTATTGCTTAGAGCTTTTAGAGGGACCGACAATTTGGTAAAGTGGGACTTCATATGACATCCCAAGGATTTCCCGTTACAAAAGGACTTGTTACAAATGGTACACACTTTACTATTGTTCTCCATAGTTAGAGAAAATCCTACACTTCCTATTTCTTTATTTTTTATTTAGGGTTAAAAATATTTTTAGTCTCTATAAATAAATTAACATTTAATTTTAGTCTCTTTAATATTTTTTTCAAAGAATGACACTTTTAAAGTTTTTTCGTCCACACTTTTAGTCTCTTTTATTAATTTCCTTTAACGGAAGCTGACGTGACATACTACGAGAAAAATTTTTGATGATTGAAAAATGGTTTTATCTATGAACAATTAATAATTGTCATTAAAGTTAAATTTTTCTTAATCTTATTTATTTCTTGTAACTGAAACACTTTTATCTCTGACATTCAAGTCACATCAATTTTTTCAATTTGACATATTATTTTACAACAGTTTTATTTATTTATTTTTACAAGAGCTTAAAACTATATAATGCATCTTGAATTATATTTGATAGGTATACTTAGCAATTATAATTAGCATTCAACGTAACCATGAATCTTAAAATGACAACTCTTAAAATGATTAATTTATAACTACAATTTTAAATTAGTATTCTAATATGAATGATAATTGGTTTGAAGATTCAAGGCAATAGTGAAAATCTTTAATTAAAGGAAGACCTTTTTAGGGTGAAAATCTTTAATTAAAGGAAGATACTTTTAGTGACGAATTATGGGTTTTTGACATGGATTTAATCTTGTAAGATATTTTTAGGGACAATTTTTAGATTTTAGTGACAGATTTTGAGTTTTAGACTGAATCTTAATATTCTTAAATAGTTTTAGTGACAAATTATTGGTTTTGTCATGAATATTAATCTTTTAAATAGTTTTAGTGACAATTTCTGGATTTTAGTGATGGATTCTGAATTTTGTCATGAATCTTCATTTCTAAGATACTTTTAGTGACGATTTTTGAGTTCTAGTGACATTATTTGCGTTTTGTCATGAATCTTCGTCTTCTAAGATAATTTTAGTGATAGTTTTTGGCTTTTAGTGAAGGGTAATGCTAACGAGTATCTCGGGGGCACGAGTTAAGAGATTAAAAAATATAAGTTGAGTTTTGTTTAATAAAGTAAAAAGATATGTTTTTACGCAAAATACATGTATTCAATGCATTGAAAACATAAATAATTATCTTTTTTAAAGAATATTATGTGTATTCAATGCAATGAATTTATAATATTTTCTTTATTTGAAATGCTTAACTAGTATTTCGGGGGTACTCGTTAGCACCACCCGTTAGTGAAAATCAGTCTTTTTACGTGACATGCCGCGTCAGCTAATTAATGGAAGGAACTACAATTATAGACATAAAATATTAAAAGATCATTATTTAAAAAAATTAAAAATTAAAATGAAATTATTTATAGAAACCTCTAAAATATTTAACCCTTTTATTTATTTTGCGAAGCATTCCTAGGATTTTGGATCTTTAAAAAGATCAAAATCATTGCAACCAGATTTTAAGTGCAGAAGAATATAGGTTGTTAGATTAACCCACATGCTTCCTTTAATAAAAATAAATAAATAAATAAAGTTGCCCAAAAAAACAAAATATGGTATAACATTATCGGTTTAACTTTTGGATGTTTCCTTCTATAAGAAATAATTTATTATTTATAATACGATGTATTTAATCATTAACACTCTTTTATTCATTTTTCTATTATAAGTTTAATTTTAATTTTTAATGACAATATATATGGTAGTGTAAATTTTTTTATATTATTACACAATCATATTTGATAATTTTTGTAAAATATGATTGAATGACATTATAAAATATTCTAAATTAACAAAATATATCCCAACAATATTTTATGGTTTATTTATAGGTGTAACTATGGAAATTTTGAGCTAATTCAAAGAAGATTCTAACTACAGCTGTAACCCTTACCAGTGATTTTTTTTATTGAGATTATAAAATTAGCTCATTTCATTAGCACTAAAATAGTTTATATAATATTGTGTATCAATAAAAGATAAATTCTAACTAAAGATGTGGTAACTAAAGATGTGGTCAAATATAAGATGGTATAAGTGTGGGTGTTTTAGTACCACTAGAGGTTTTAATAGACATGATCGACTTAGAATTTGCAAGGCCTAAGAGTTTAGTCTGATAAAAATAGAAAATTTCTTTACCATGTCCTTATGGGGTCACCCCAGGCGAAAACTCCACTTTATCCCTGCTTCGGAAATGCATTTCCGAAATATTTTTTTTTACTAAATTTTTCCAGATTTCAGAAGTGCATTTCCGAAAAAATCTCAAAAATTAGGATTTTGATTAATTCGGAGATGCATCTCCGAAAAAACAAAAAAAAATTTAACAATCCCAAAAATTAAAATTTTTAGGATATTAATTAATTCACATATCATAAATTTGATATAATTTATGAGTAATGAATAATAATAATTATATATTTTAATATAATTTATGAGTTATGAATAATAATTATTATATATTTCTATTCTGATTTATATTTTAAAATTTAAAATAATTTTAATTAAAAAAATTAAAATAATTTCACCTACAAAATGAGTTATAATTTTTTATTTATATATTTATATATTTATAATAATTATTATATATTTATATATTTACAAAAAAATTTAAAAAATGAATGTTTTAATTTATATATTTATATAATAATTATAATAATTATTATATATTTATAAAAATTATTATATATTTATATATTTATATAATAATTATTATATATTAATTATAAATATATTTATATAATAATTAAAAAAATTAAAAAAATGAGTGTTCTAATTTATAATAATTATTATATATTTATATATTTATATATTTATATAATAATTATTATATATTTATATATTATATATTTATATATTTCACTTACAAAATTAATAATTATTATTATATATTTATATATTTCTATTCTGATTCATAATTAAAAATGAATTATAATTTTTTATCTAGTTTAAAAAAATTAAAAAAAGATTTTGTCTTAATTTTATTTAATGAATAAATTTTATATTTAATTATGTATAATTCAAAATTTATTATGAAATTAAAATGTTTTAGATTTATATAAGTTAGTAAAATAATTTTTAACTTTAAAATTGTTTAGAAAATTTTGATTCACCTTGATTTTATTGATTCATCTTCATTTTATTGATTTACCTAGATTTTATACCTATTAATTGTATTGATTCACCTTGATTTTAATTTTTTAATAATTATTGAATTCTTTCGGAAGTGTATATCCGAAACATTCCAAGACCAATGTGGTCTTGAAATATTTCGGATATGCATCTCCGAAGACACCTCTCTCCCAAAAGGGGTGTTTTCGGAAATGCATCTCCGAAAACCCAAAAAAGAAGGTATTTTCGGAAATGCATCTCCGAAAACACCTTTCTTTCGTGTTTTCGGAAGTGCATTTCCGAAATAAGACAAATTTTGAAAAAAAAGCATTTCGGAAATGCATTTCCGAAGTTAGGGGTATTTTGGATTTTTCACCAAAGGTGACCAAGAAAATAGGGAGGTGGGTAAAGAAATTTCCTAAAAATATTCAAGGTCTAAATCTGGCTCGTGTATTATTATAGGTTTGATTCAAAGAATATCTCAATGCATTTCTTGATATACATCAACAAACATCTTTTTTTAGGTCAGGTTGATATGCATAAGGTATATCCTTATGTACGGTGCATAAGTCTCGCATGAGTAATATTTAAATTGTTCCGAATAACATTTTAGTTAGAAACGAGTAATAATATCATAATTCATGAATAATATATGCATTATTATTAATTGTGAGTAATGAGTACACTATTCTGAGTAATATTTATACCATTCTAAGTAATATTGAATTTTAACTATTTTGAATAATATATTCATTGTTCTGAGTAATATTTATACTATTTTGAGTAATCTGTATATTATTTTGAGTAATAAATATAATACTTTGAGTAATATAAATAATATTTGAGTATTTATGCACCGTGCATAAGGACATCAACACATCCCTTTTTTTTGCCAAAATATATATTTTTCCGGAGTTTTATTTACGAAAATATTATAAACTAGAGAACATTGAGAAATTTCAAATTAATTCAGTTCAGGAGTATTTCTGTAGCTACATCTGCGGAACGTCTTAGCGCCAGAATATACCGTAGGTGTTGCTCCGGAAATATCTGATATACTTTGAACTAGCATGATCACTCCCTCATTATTGTTTTTCTTCTTCAACACTCGTCTCCACCAACCTAAAAAATCTACATCGTCAATATCATTTTTCACTCAAAAACTCCAACTTTTTGGTGCAACAAATCAAAGGGAGCAAGAAAATACTGAATTTCAGGTAAAGATTCAACTTTGTCCATTATATTGCTCACATTATGCATCAAATTTCAGTAAAAAATGTAACGTTGCTTCCGTAGGTACAGCTCCAGAGCGTGTTGAAGATGAACACGTTCTGTAGGTACATCTCTGGAACATGTTTGTGCTGTTCTTTTCCAACAATTTTGTAATTTTGTGTTATTTTTGTTATTGTTTACAAATAGGTATGGTGCACCCCAATATATCTCAAAAGAATTAGTTTCTACAAACAATGCTTCTCCGAATGTTGATGGGGTTGTCGTAAAGGCGGTAGATATCGGCAGTGACTTTAATAATAAGAAAGAGTTTGATGATCGTGATAGCATGCTCACATGGATTCGTAGGAGTGCAACTAGCATTGGTTTTGGTGTGGTAATAGGAAGATCAGATAATGGTTTGGAAAGAAGAAACACTTTTGTAATAATGTTGTACGAAAGAAGCGGGAAATACCATACTCCTCTACGGAAGTTTAAAAGAGACGACACATGTAGTAGAAAATGTGAGTGTCCATTTAAAATTTGTGGTTACGTGTTGGCTAGCAAGAAGTGGAAATTTAGTGTTATTTGTGGTTTACATAACCATGAATTGTGCTCAAAGTTACAAGGTCATCCTAGTGTAGGTCGGCTCAAACCGGAAAAGAAGAATGTATTATTGACATGTCCTCGAATCTTATCCAACCGAAAAATATACTTGCCACATTGAAACGGAAGGAACCCGACAACATATCAAATATAAGGCAAGTGTATAACATTCGATACCACTATAATAAGGCGATTAGGGGAGATAGAAGTGAGATACAACAACTGTTGAAATTGTTGGGTGATAACAGTTACATGTCGCGGTACAAAACTTGCGACGGTGGAGTTACAGTTCGAGATATTTTTTGGAATCATCCGGATTAATCAATAAAGTTGTTCAACATGTTCTCCACAATATTCATTCTTAATTTTACCTACAAAACCAACAAGTATAGACTTCCACTATTTGAGATGGTTGGTGTTACATCTACCGATAAGACATACGCTGTTGGTTTTGCTTTTTTGGAGTGTGAAAAAGAGGATAATTTTAGGTGGGCATTAGAGGTGTGTCATTCACTTTTAAAGGAACAAGTTGATATGCCTAAGGCGATTGTTACGGACCACGATACCGCATTGATGAATGCGGTGGCAAAGGTATTTCCTTCTTCTAATGCATTACTTTGTCGATATCACATAACATGTAATGTGAGAAGTAAAGTTAAACCCGCGCTAGGGATGAAAAAATTAGAGACCAAAAGTGGAAAATTGGTGAAGCCCAGTGTGATTGTTGAAAAAATAATGGATGCATGGAATCATATTGTAAATACTTCGACAAAAGAATTATATGCCGATTCCATCATTTAATTTTGGAAAGTGTGTGAAAAGTATCATGATTTATTAAAATATGTTAAAAGCACCATTCTTGATAATGTGAAGGAGAATTTTGTCTATGCATGGACTGATAATGTCTGACATCTTGGGAATACAACCACCAACAGAGTTTAGTCGGCATATGCTAGTTTGAAAAATTGGTTGGTTAATAGCAAGGGTGATTTGTGTCGAGATTGGAAGTCCATAAATCTCATGATTAAAAACCAACATAATGAGATACAAACCACATATGGTCGGAGCATTACGGTGTTGGAACATCGATTTAAGGATAACATTCTTTATTCTCAATTGATAGGCAATATGTCTCGGCCCCGGTTGAACTATATTTTTCACGAGGCCAAACAAGGTGAAATTTTAGGTTCCGATAGCGCAAAATGTAGTTCCACCATTACTAAAACATATGGTCTCCCGTGTGCTTGTGTTATTGCTAAAAAGATGAAACTAGGTGAGCCAATACGAATGGACGGAGTTATCCTTCATTGAAAAAGACTTAGTTTTGATGATGATGGTTGCATTGAAGGAGAAAAATCGAATATCTTTATTTCTACAAAATTGGAAGCGATACAAGAGAAGTTTTCAAGGGCTCATGACAACATGAAACTCCACATCAAAGAATAATTGCAGAAGATTCGATATGCCGAAACAACCGACATGAAACCGCCTTCTCAATCGGTAAAGACAAAGGGTGCTCCGAAGAAAGTGAAGTCTACACTGAATGAAAACTCGACTACACGAACTCCTTCTTATGGTGAACACGTTGATAAATTTTTCTTGACTCACCGACTCCTAAATCTCAAAAATCTCAAAAAAGTTCAATCAAAGGAGCACGCATAAGCAAACCTCCTCCGACACCTATTCCATTGAAAATTCCATTCATCGAAGAGATGCCAGTTTTTATGCACAAATACATCGAGCGGATCGTCAATATTGAGAGGGACGGTAATTGCGGTTACCGGGCCATCTCGACTTTGCTTGATAATGGAGAGGATGCCATACGCTTATCCTTCATCAACTTATCCAAGAGTTGAAGACGCATAAAGACTCGTACACGCGGTTATATGGAGAGCAAGATAAATTTGAAGCGGTTTATGAAGCTCTTGTTCCTTGACTGAATGATTATGCACTGGTGTCAAAATGAATGAGATTCCCATAAACGAGACATCTTATTGCATGTGCATATGATAGGGTGTGCATTGACTTGACGCGATACGCGTTTTCGAAAATCTTTTTCTCGCTCCGCACTGCACCGCCTATAAATTCAAATGATCACATCATGTGTATTGGATGAGTTACAAAATCGAGTCATTTTGTACAAGTTTACTTGAAACTGGGATGCCCCATACCACCTACGTCACCGAAATGGGCGCTTCATTTCTACCACAAATGTCGAGACTTGTTGATTTAATGGTGGTTTGTGAGTTTCAAGTGGCGTCCGGAAGATGATTGTGGATGTTGCAGCGATGAGATTGAGAGGTTCAGGTTGGTTTTAATGTTGTGGAGGGTGGCAGAACATGGAACTCATTGGTGGTATCTGCAGGTTGAGTGGAAGCCGACGAAAAATACTTTAGCGCGTCGCACGCTCGAAATATAACAAAGTCGCCACCGAACTTTATTTATTCCAAAAGAAAAGAGAAAATATCGATTAAACCCGCGAAAGAGAGGATAAGATTATCATCACAACCAAATTAGGGTTCGAGAGTCAATTATAAAAGGGAAATGTATTAACACCCCTCATATTTGTTGTACTCAACAGTACCTATTTAATTAGTTTTAGGACCGAATGTTAGCTTATGTATATTTGTCTTTAGTGAGTTTGAATTATTTTTAGTTTTTTTTTTTAAATGTTTGAAATGTACTAATTGATTTTTATGTTTATTGTGAAAATAGTTTAAATTTGTTTATGAACTGATGAATGAGCGGTGAATGGCTTTATTGAGAAAAAAAGTGATCAAGGATTTTGAAACTTAGAAAACTTGTTTTAGGTTTTTTTACTTTATTTGCAATTATACACATTAAACATTATTTTAATTGTTGTTTTTACGACTTTTTCAAAAACCCATGGTCTTCTTTGTCGTAATTGTAATTGATTGTAATATTGTTTTTTTGTCGGCTTTAGGTCGATTTTGTATTCGGGTTGAAGAACCCTTAGTTCTCCCTTCAATATATCCCTTGCTTAAAAAAAAATATGTATTTAATTAATTAATCAAACTAATTAAAGATTAACTAATGAAATTAATTTATTAACTATATTTAATTAATTAACTAGAATAGTCAAAATTTAATCCATGAGATTAATTAAATAAAACATTAATAATTAGTTAATCTAAGAAAAAGACACTAAAATTTCTTTTAAAAAAATGGAAAAGATTATAGATAAAAAAAAGAAAAAATGTTGGGCCAGTACTGGGGCCCAATTGTGGCAGGACAAAGAACATGGCGAGGTGCCTCAAGTAAGAAGAGAGGCGTGGACCTAAGTTGAAACGAGTCGAGTTGCTTCTGATTAAAAAACAAAATTTTCAAATTAAAATCAACTAACTTCATAATTAAACTTGGCTGTGTAATCAGTACCAAAATATGTACAAAAATGCTAAGAACCGTGGCAAGGTATGGAGTAAGACTTTGATAATTAAATTTAAAAGGACTTAGATCACCTCAATTCAATTAGTGTAAACAAAATAGCTTAATTGAAGTAAACCTAATGACTTAAAACAAACTCAAAGGGCTTAGATCACCTCAATTCACTTAGTGTAAACAAAATAGCTTAATTGAAGTAAACCTAATGACTTAAAACAAACTCAAATTCTAAATTAACTCCAATAGACATAACAATGAAGGTGCAAGTGAATGCATAACTTGTACGTCAATTCACTTATTTTAAAGCAACAAAGTTAAGTGTCTATTTAAATTAAATGGATTTCAGATGGTGTTTTATAATGTAAGAAAAATGCTTTTAAAATCTAACCATGAAAAGGGTAAAAAATGAAAAAATGAGATGAACGATGAATATATGAGACTAAGTGATCAAATGACATGGTCGTGATTAAGAAGATGAATAATAGAATGACTGATGCTACGGAGTAATTCAATGAAACTTGAAATATCTAGACCTAATGATGTGGATGTGGTGAGGGGAAAAATCGGGGTATGACAATGGTATCTACGGATTGAGAAAAAAGGAACCAGTTCACGTGAATGGCCAAGCAGAAGAAGATTTCCCTTTTATCTATTTTTGTTTTTTCTCTTTTTGGGAGATCTGAATAAATGATTGTTGCGATAAGTGAAAGGTGGATTAGAAAGCAACGACTACCTCCTCATTTGGGTACCAATTGTTCACTTATATACCACTACCTTCGTTTCAAATTATAAGACGTTTTGAGCATTTCACACGAATTAAGAAATATAACTATTATTTTATGGGAAAGTGAAATGATATATAATTTTACAAAAATACCCTTCAATAATTACATTGGAAAACGAAATTAAAAGAGTATGAAAAAGAAAGAGTGATAAATGATAGAGGTATATTGGAAACAATTGTATTAATGTTGCATTGAAATCATAAAATGACTTATAATTGAAACAAATTTTTTCTCCAAACCGTCTTATAATTTGGGACGGAGGGAGTAGCTAGCTAGGGCTTTTCCAATTTTTGTTCCATACTCAATCTACCCTCGTGTAGTATATAAATTTAAAAAGCTTACTAAATTTTATTATAAAAAAAATATTATTAAAGACCACTAAACAAATAAATGTCACCATTTTTTTTTTGAATTTTCTAAATACCGGTCAAAATAAAAGAAATTCCTAATATTTATGTATAAATTTTTTGAGATTTTTTCTTTTGATTAAATAAAAAAACTAATTGAATGATTTCTCTTTTTGATATTTTAAAGAAAATGCAAGTCAAAAAATTAAAGAAAAAATCTATTTACGGACAAAATAAAGGCATGATAAGGAGGTTGAGTCCCTCTGACAGAAAGTTAATCTTTTAGGTGGGATTTCTATCGAGCCCTCTAGCAAGACTAGACACTAAGTCTCGCTTCATATTGGCCGCACCCATTAGGCATAATTCTCGCCTGAGGATATACTAAGTCCCTTAAGCGAGAGCTTTTATCAGTTTTGATGATACTAAGTCCTTCAGAGATTGTATTTACATAATCCGGTTGAAGAGGCGCTGAGTCCCTTAGACGAAACATTAATCTTTTAGGCGCGACTTCCATCGAGCCCTCTAGCAAGACTTCACACTAAGTCTCCGAGGCTTGATATAAGTCGGGCCTATTAGGCGTAATTTGTATGCCTCGTCCCGCTCGAGGAAACTCTAAGTCCTTCGGGCGGGTTGTTTAAATGAAATTTGTTCGCGTCACCCTTGGGGGCGAAAGGAGTCCTCTAACGAGAGTCCATTTCTCATGTATATCCTTGAGAGGCGGTGCGGTAAGGATTTTCCTATGGAAATTCAGGTATTGCCTCGAGGGGTGTTAAGGACTTTCTGTGGAAATCCAACTATGTGATTTCCTCGAGGGGCAGCAAGGACTTTCTTGTGAAAATCAGCTATGTGATTTCCTCGAGGGGTGACAAGGACTTTCTCATGGAAATCCAACTCTTCATATTGCCTGGATAGGCGACAAGAGTCTTCTGGTGGAAATCGAACAATGTGATTGCCTCGAGGGGCGGCAAGGATCTTCGGTATGAAGTCCAACATATTCATATTTCCTTGATATGTTGCAAGGATCTTCGTTATGAATTCCAGTAAGCGAGATGTTTCAAAGAGGGGGTCTCTGATTAAACAAAACATTTGAAAGACAATAAAGAATTACACAGGCATAATATTTACATGAACATTATAATAACTTGAACTATAATAATATCAAAAAATGGATTGCATTTCAAGTCCAGAGTAGAAGCGGTCCTTCGAGTTCTTGCAACTTGTACTCCCCGTGAGGGAGCTTTTGATATATGCGATATGGTCCTTCCCAATTGGGTCGTAGCCTCCCCTGTTGTGCAGGTATGACAACTTCCTTTAGGACTAGGTTGCATTCTCGCATCTTCCTCGACTTTTCCTTAAAGTTGTACCTCCTGGTGGCCCTGAGGTTGGCGGAAAATTATCGGACGTGGGCGGCTTCTCGTAGCTCGTCGATTAGATCTGTTACACAATTTAATCCTATCTTATTAGCTTACTCGTTGAAATGGGCTTGCTTCCATGACGACATCTCGATTTTTATGGGAAGCATTGAGTCCTCCCCATAAACCATGGAAAATAGAGTTTCCCTGTGGAAGATTGAGGCGTGGTGTGGTACTACCATAGTATCTCGGGCAGCAGTTCTTCCCATAGACCTTTGGCATCGTCCAACTTCTTTTTAAGTCCTTTGAGGAAGTAGTCCATTTTGTGAAGTAGTCCACTCCTACTATCAGGAATTTCAACTGACCTAACACTAGAGAGAATGGCCCCAGGATGTTCATGCCCCACTAGTAGAACAACCAAGGCGAGTTCATCGACCAGAGGGATATTGCCGGGGCGTGGTGAAGGTCAGCATGACTCTGGCACTGGTCACATTTTTTGACGAAGGCAATATTGTCCTTCATTAATGTGGGCTAAAAATAACCCGCCCTTAATAGCTTATGGGCGAGAGCCTTTCCACCAATATGACTACTACAGGCTCTCATATAGACTTCCACGAGAACTAAAGCTATATCGCTCTCATCCAGGAAGCTCAACATGGGAGTAGCCCTCCCTAGTATGTAAAGCTTACCTGAGAATAGGGTGTACTTGGTAGCTTTACTTATGATATTTCTCGCTTTTCCCATGTCAGGCGGGAGCTCTCCAATTTGCAAATAGCTTAGTTTAGGCGACATCCAACTAGAATCAGGGACGAGTTCCACTGAGTATACTTCATCCTCTGTAACTCTAGGGAAGGCGAGAGTCTTCTGTATGGTTGTCTTGTTAAACCACACAACCTTTAAGGTAGCTAATTTTGATAATAGGTCTACCCTAAAGTTCTATTCACATGGTACGTGGTTTACTTCGAAAGAAAGGAAACATGAGGACAAATTTCGTACCATTTGTACATATTTTATCAACATAGGCTCCCTGGTCTGATACTTGCTAGAGACCTGGTGGGCTACCAGTTTCAAGTTACTTTTGGCTTATAGTTTAATAGCTCCCATTTTCAGGGCGAGGATTATGTCGCCGATGAGTGCTTTATATTCCACTTGGTTGATATTGGCGATGAATTCATACTTCAACGTATGGTCAATAACAATATCGCTCGGTCTAAAGATAACACCCACTCTAAAGGTGTATCTTATTCGAGGGGTGAGCTAAGTTTGGCTACAAAGTCGGCTCGGGCTTGATACTTGATGCTTCCTCTTGGAACATATTTCATGTCATATTCTGAGAGTCCTGTTGACAAAGACACCATTCTTAGTATCCCTGTCTTTATCTTTGGCCTCCTATTCTGCAATTCGTCATTGGGATTGAGAAACCAATCCTTTTTTATTGTAGCAGGGCTTTAGTTCTTTCCTTAAGTCGACTTGCAAAATCCTTCTTGAGACTGACAACTTGAAAAACTTGTTCGAGAAGAGACTCGACATCCAAAACAACTGCAACAATTGTTTTTGGTGCTTCAAGCCTGTTCAGTTTTGAAAACAACCCTTGGATTTCGAAAATAACAATTAGGCCATCCTTGACAGATTGGAAGAGGTCTCTACTAACCGTTTTACACTTCAATTGTTGAAACAATTCAGCAAATTCATAGTCTATTTAGACCTCAGGCAAAGCAGGAGACAAATCATGAAGATCCTCATGGCGTTCCAGCTGTCTTTTGAAGGCTTCGACCATATTCTCTTTCTGATGGGCTTCTGTCTCTATTGCATAGATTGTCAATACAGAAGAATGAAAGCTAGAGGTGCTTTTGAGGCTATCAAAAGTGAGAGACTAAAGGTTTGAAGTAAGAGTTGAGTGTATCCGCTCCATCCTATCCATATGAGTCAGAGAGTCAGGGATTTATAGAACCTTGTTATGTAGATCAAGACCAGGGTTTTTCTCGACAGAAGCACCATATGGTTTTTTACTTGACCAGTATATGCGGGATTTTGTTGCGTCAAAGCGTTGTGTTCTTTACCTTTGAGAGAATTTCTTTCATGCATGAGTGGGATTTGCATTGTAGGCATGATTTGATTTGCCTGAGTCTCAACAGCTTGTGCAATAAGGGTCAAATTCGCACAAGTTGTTCTTGCTACTTGGTTAACAACCATCATGACATCTTGAGCACTAGTATGTGGATGAACTTATGTAGAACTGGTATAAGAATGCAAGGTATACTTGATGCTAGAAAATGAAACATGTGAACAAGATACCCCCGCTCCTTCCTGAGAAATAGTAGGTTCGATTTTGATAGGCTTCACAAGCAGAAGGTTTTGGTCAAAAATTAAATACTGATGGAGTCTGAGGAATGAAATAGGGTATTAAGTTATCTTATTAACAGCATGATGCAGGCTTGAGTGTGCACTCATAGGGCTCTGATTATGCTTAAAAGGAGAAGTTAGATATATTTTCTTTTTCTTTAGAGGAATTTCTTCTTTGACAACCTTTTCATCAATGACCAAGGAAGCTTCCCGTCTAACCCTCTTCTTCTTATTTTTCTGATTCTATTGAGGATCAAAAGATTCAGCAGGGTTTCACCTTCCCGTTGATCAACAAAATCATCATCAATAAATCAGACAACAGTTTCTATAAGATATTTTGGAGGGATAGGTGCAGCAGATTGTAGGCTTTCATTGCTGACCTCCAACTCTACCTCTTTCTGCAGATACTAGTATAAAGTGATAGAAGTTAATAAGATAGGTGGATTTAGGAAAATGATAAGGAACAATGATTAACACGAACTAAAGTTTTTGCACAAATGGAAGCTTCAATAGCACTCCCTTTTTTGCTCTTTCTTCGGGAAGGTCCTACAACATAAGAAGTCCTACCTCCCTTTTGATGCTAAAGAAGCAGTATAAAGGGTTAGGAAGTCAACAAGAAATAACAACTTGAAGGAAATTAAGGTAGAAAAATCCACCTGTAATGTGTCTTGAGTAGGCTCAGATCCCCCTCCTACAGTGTTTGTCTCTTGAGGGATGTCTGTCGTTGATGTTGGATTATGGGAGACGCCTGAAATAAGTCAACAAAAATGAGTTAGAGTTCAAGATAAAGCTTAAAGAAAGTTTAACTCTAAGACTTTATATTTTTCTAGAGGTATTTGAGGAGAATTACCTTTGCCTTTCTTGCCTAAATCTCGCAGAAAGGAGAAAGTGTCTAGCTGGCGTTGGTCTATGAGATGAGGATCATTTAAGCCTTGGGAATAGAGGGCTCACCAATCCTTGAGCTCTTTTTTTCAAAGATAATAGAGTTAAAAGGGGAGAGAATCAAGAAAAACAACTTTTCCCTTGAAGAAAGCTAGGTAACTTGCAAGCTAAGGCTCATTAGCTTCATCGGTAGAAAAGAAAACAATATCATAAACAGGGATAAAATACCTAGGCAATTGTTGGCTCAACCCAAATTTCCCTGCCACCAAGTTGGATTGGTAAGGAGCTCCCCTTAGCTCACTCTTTGCAGAATAAAGTCTTGTCCATTATGCAATAGGTTGGAAATATTCCAGCAGAATGTAATGGATCTCCTTTTCTTCTTTGGACGAAGGATGGGGAAATGGCTTCCTAAACCAAGTAGACCCACACTGACAATTGGAAAAGGGTACCAACATCGAGACAAAGATCTTACAATTGTAAAACATGTAAAAGTAAGTATCAAAAACCTCCTGGGAGGCAGCTTTACCATCGTTGGTAGTGACTAGGGCAAATTCGACACCGACCTTTGAGTTAGGTGGAACCCTGGTCCTCAAAGAAGGTTCGAAGGTGGCACTGAGCCATGAAGTTCTGAGGTACAGGGTCAACACATGTTAATACTGATGTTCCAACCTCAAAACATGATATCAAGACATATGTTGTGGCATATGCTCCTGATACAAAATAATAGCATCAACCTGTAACTTTTGCAAGCAGATAAATCGTATAATGGCAACCAACATAAATCACAAGTTAAGATGAAAGTTTCAACACACATCATAATATCAGGACAGATGTCTTGACATCATCTGTTGACATAACACATACTTACCAAACAAAAAAGCATGAAGAATCCAATTGCAGAATGGTAAATAACACAAAATTGTTAACCCAGTTCAGTGCAACGACACCTAATCTAGAGGCTACAAAGCCAGAAAGGAAATACACTATTAGCAGTATTAGTTCAAAGCCTAATTAGTCCCATTTTACAACTTATTTCTTAATCACTACCCAGTGCTACTTCTACCTAGAAATCGACATCTAGATATGGGAAATCGCCATCCCGCTTCCTAAATCACCTCATTGATATCTAACAGTCTCAATCCCAGTGACGGCATAAAAAACAATTAAATTTAGAAGATTACACTTCAAATACAAAATACTTTGCTTAAAAGCTTCAACCAAGAACAATACTCATCTCCATGCTTAAAATCTTTAAGAGTGAGAACAACAACTTGACTAACTCTCAAGTAACAAACAGTCTACCACACAATATCAAAAGATACATGGGTGACTGAAAAACACAAGAGACTCTCAAAACCTAAGATTTCTAATCTTCCCCTAATTTTACATTTGTGAAAGACTTAATACATTGGGTTAGGGTTCTCTTTAAATAGTCTTCAGTAGTCTATGGACTTCAGAACCATTTCCTAATTATATTTGATACACACGCTGAAAACTGTAACAAGTCTGCAGATAAATCTTTTCGAATCTTGGAACAAATCTTCAAGTTTCCTAAATTTTCCAATCATCCAATTTTAGAAATTTTAATTCTGTTAGAGATTTGATTCTATAGTTCCAGATTAAACCTTCTAGACCAGCGAATATTATTGATATATATCTGAAACAAATATCACAAAATTAAAACAAATCTGTCAAGATTTAAAATAACATGTACTAATGTTTTGGTACAGAATGTCATGACATATGTTAGAACATGTATCTTCAATATAAGCTCAAACTCAGTATAATCAAGATGTTATGACATCTTGCTCAGTATATGTCAGAAACCATGTTTAGCAAAATTGTTGCCAACCCTAAAACCATGGAAAACAATCCCCCCTTTTGGAAATTTTGGCTAAAACAACCAAATCACAATTAATTTTGGAGATAGGAATAAAACCACAATAACAACACAAGTTTCATGAGAACATGTAAACTTTGTAAATTCTGTAATCATATAATTACATCATCATTAACACAACTCAATAGCTTGTAAATCAGACAATCTCTTTAACACAACTTAATAGCTTGTGCAATTAAACACAAGCAAGTATCAGGGATAACATGCTGTTTCAGATCTATCCAAGAATACCCTCACAGTACCAATTCTTGTCACTGAAAACCAATTCTCCCCCTAAATTTGAAGAAGAAACTTTTCACGAAGCACATGTAAACCAACTTGAACTCAGACTTGAAATATCCAAGTTCATCTCATTAGAAGAACATGCAGCAGAAGTAGTAGACATAACTCAACTCACAGTAGCCAAGGTTCTTCATAGACCTTAACATTCAGAATGTTAAAACATCTGGTAGAACATCCTGTACACACCAGCAGAAGTAAAACAACAGTACCAATAGTGGCAGCAACAACAACAAACACTAGCTCCCCCTAAATAATTGCATATACCAAGCAACTAAAACATACCCTTCTAAATAACATGTCAAGACATGTGCCATTCAACACTCTTTACTACTACTACCAAAGACACCTACTGAAGAAAAAAAAACAAGAAACAACATTATTTGTGTGTTTTTTTTAATTTGACTGAAAATAGAAAAAAAAACTACCCAATTCTTCCATCTGAGTCCTTGTAGTTGACCCAATCTTCACCAGCATCTGAGTCAGAGTCTTGAACATGATTTTTCTTGAAGGACTTCATCTTTGACACAAATTTCTTCCATGTTACTAGTGACAACCGGGTCAAAATTATCAGATCAAATCAATGAAGTCGCCATCGATTGTTTATTTATCCCAAGAGATGGGAAAGGAAAAACATCGAGTAAAACCTAAAGGGAAAAAACAAGCAAAGGTCTTACGACCCAGAGAAAGGGGTAAGGGTGTCGGTTAAGGAAGGAGAAGGGGTTAGCACTCCTCACGTCCGTCGTACTCGACGGGATCTGCTCTTGTTAGTCTAAATCTAAGGGTGTTATCTAAAATTCTAAACCTAAAAGCTAAAGGGAAACACACAAAAAAGGAAGAGAAAAGAAACACGGGGAAAAGAAAGAAATATTTACAAAGATTGTGCTCGTTCAGGCCCCGCGACCTAATGCCTACGTATCCCTATTAAGGAATCAGAGCAGCCGTAGTTCGGCTTACAAGTTTTTGTATGTTTTGTGTTTTTTAAAATGAACGATGTTAAACGTCGCATTCCACTGCTGCTCGACCTTTGGAGACTTACACAATTGTCGTGGAAAGGAATTAACATGTTCTTAAAAAGAAAAGGAAATTGCCCAAAGACTCCTAAATTAAACCCTAATGATCTAAACAAGTGAAAACCAAATGCCCCCACCTTGTTTGGCTGTTTTTTCCCACTTTCTCTGCAAATCCGCCCCTGCTATCTTACCACGCTTCTGAGAAAAAGAAAACAAAATAAACCGCCCTCTCTATCAACCTAAGTCTCTCTCTAATCTCACGCTCAGACTCTCAATCGAAGCAAACAACAACGAACCTCACACCCGGTTCAATCTCTCACGCTAACACAACAACAACAACAACAACAATTAGACTCATCTCTCAGTCTCGGTTTTCAAATTTCCAGAAAAGAAGAACAAACTCGTTGTCACTATTCTCTACGGCAAGCACGAATCGAACAACAATATTCAAATTGAAGGCATAACAATAACAAGAACATCTTATTCAAGTTTAATAGCAGAAAATCAATGGTATTTCAAATCAAACAATGATACATATCAAAGCAAGTGTAATCGAAAGGTTCAGAAGAAAAACTGACTCCAAATATTCTCGGAGGTGACAATCACGAGTTGAAATCAATTCCTCTTCTCTACCCGCTTCTCTTCGCGTTTTGTTATTGTTGTTGCGGAAATGATGCAGGTGCGTGAAGCCGTTTGGTAGTGATGAGAGTATTACAGCTCTGTTATTGCGAATGTTGTTAGTGATGACACTGAGGAGATGATTGATGGAAACGATGCAAAGTTGATGATGCTGTTGTGCGTTTTGATTTGGATACGTTGCAATGGTTGTGTTGCAGATGATGAACACTTTTGTGATGTGGCTACCTATTATATTTGCGTGATGAAAGCTGGCTCAGAGATGGACGTTTAAATTAATTGTTTGCGTGTTTTCTGCTTGCGGATTGAAACTAATGCAGATTCAAAGGTGAATTCATGATGGAGATAATGAAGTTGTGTAGTTTGTATGGTGTTTCAAAGGTGAATGGGTCGGTGATATGGTATTGAATCTGAGGGATTTTATGGAGATGGATTGAAGGTACGTGAATTTTGCAAGTGAGAGTTGTATTGTAGAGGAAGCAGAATTTTGGAATTGACTCAAGAGTTTGGAGGAAGTTTTGATATATCTATGCAGAGTATTATTGCTGTTTTCTTCCTCTTTTCTGTGAGCTGAATAGTCTATTTTATAGGTGAATGAGAGTGAGAGTTGGGGGGAATTTTTGAAATAGAACCCTTGCTTGCTAAGGTTCCTTGTGCCAATTTGGTGTACTGATTTTTTCACTTTTTAATGTATGTTTTTGTTTTGGCTATTTCAATGTAATCTTTGGACTGTTTTGGGACAGCAGAGTTGTTGTATGGTGCATGCATGAGAGTGGTCCCAACAAATTTCAACTTCCTTTTATTTTCTGTAACTTGAACAAAAGCAAAAATAGTACTAAAAAGATAGAAAAAAATGGTTAGTAATCTACAATATAAGAAAGTTATATGCTCTGGAAAAGACCGAATTACCCCTTTTGTTCTACAGGCTGCCACGTGGGTACCTACGTGGGTACCTTGAATGCTCTTCTTTCTTTCTAACTATGCACGTATGTCAATCTACCAACTAAAAGATATTCCAATAAATCTAAGTAAAAGCTTTTCCAATAATATATTTTGTAAATCTTTCTTGAAAACACAATTTTATCAATTCCCACACTCCAACCTTTTTCTCTTTGATGTCTCTCTCTTCCATCTCTCTGATTTCTCAAACCCATCTTCCACCTTTCTCTGTTTTTACAATGTCTTCTCTCTCTTGCTACATCATCTCTTTCTATTTCTCTTCTTTCATATTATTTCAATCTTTATATATATTTCTCTTTTTCTCTCTTCTCTTTTTATCCGACGACTGAGTCTTCTACCTCAACCTTCCCCCTTCGTTTTCTTCCTCACCTTCATTCTGTAATAACATCATCACCATCCTCTTCTAACTCTTTTGTGGTTTGTTTTTCAGGTTATAGACGGATCGAGTTTTTCCGGTGAATTTTGAAGCTAAAAAAGTATGGGTTTTGTTTGGTTTTCTTATAAACTTAGGGTTTTGATTCTGTAGATAGGATTTTTGTGGTTGATTTGATGATTTTGTGGTTTATTTTCCAGGTTATAGGTTGGATCCGGTTTTACCGGTGAGTTTTAAAAAAATGTTGTTTTTTAAAATACAACATTTCTTCTATTCGTTTTTTAAGCATTATTTTATTTGCATTTCACTGATAATTTTGGTGCTAATTTTCACAGTTCTTGACTATAATAAGATGAAGCAAAAACTTTTAGATCTGGAATGAGACCGTGTAAAATTGAAACGACTTCTAGCGGATCTGAAATTGAAACCACGGGAACATCGGATCTGAAATTGAAATCACTGAATTTGATATCAAAACCACCAGATTTGAAATCAACTCTCATCTTCTTCATACTTACAAGGTCTGTCTATTCACTTTTGCCATTGTTTTCCATGTTTTGATATGTGCAATTGTTTTTTGATATCTGGGTAGCCAATCCCATGAGTTATTTGTTAAATAAATCGATATGTTAAAATTTATTTATAATTGTAACAACAACTATAAATTTTTTATCCTAATTATTTTTCTGTAAGTTAAATGTAGCAAAGATTTGTCAAATAATTATTATTTTTTAAAATATTTTTAAGTTTGTATTTTTAATTTATGTTTAAGATTTTTAATTTGTTATATGTATTGAATAGGATTATGAAATGGAACAATGGAAGGATGGTATCCAAATTCAAGAGGTATCAAGAAGATTATGAATTTGACATCAATAGTATTTGTTATATTGTAATCAATTATAGATTAATTCAAAATGGATATTTGTTCTTTATGTTAATGCAACTTTTATTATTATTCTATTTGTTGTACCCTTTGTTTATATTTGTTACTGCAATAATATATTATTATGATCTTTAATATGAAAACAATATTATTGTCTATCTTTAATATTAATTGCATCTTGAAATATTTTATTTCCAATTACATTATTGTCTTTCATATTATTGAATTTTTAATTGTATTGATGACAAAAGGAGAATATAAAAGTGAAGTTGTGAGATTGGTGGTAGTGATGAGTGAAACAATGATAACATGAAGAAAGTTGTGAGAGTGATGGTGGATCTCAATACTATAAAAAATTAAATTGTGATAAGAGAGAGATTAGACATTTGCTTGGAGTTAGACAGTTACAGCAGGCTACATCATGAAAAGAAAAGAGGCACACGGCTCCATTTTTTCCTGTCAGACAAGTTTTCACTATAGTAATAGGCTAAAATTAAAACAATAGTTATATATATATATATATATATATATATATATATATATATATATATATATATATATATAAATAAATATATATTAATCGGTCGAATTCGAGTTTAACTACATAAACTTACTTTTGATTCTATATTGCACATGATTTACATACATGCATTTTCTTAGGAACACAACAAATTTCTGCATCATTTTTTTTTACATATCTAACTCATCTAACATTTCTAATAACATTTTAATTACAAAATTATATTTTGTATTGAAAATTTTATTGATCGGAATGTTTTTACGGATACCAGACAGTTTTCTATACATTCAATTATTATTATTTTACGGGTACCAAACATTTTTCTATACATTCAATTTTTTTATGGGTACCAGACATTTTTCCATACATTCAATTATTATTTTTTCATGGGTACCAAACATTTTTATACATTCAATTATTATTTTGTCATGGGTACCAGACATTTTTTTATACATTCAATTATTATTTTTTTTACGGGTACCAGATATTTTTCTATACATTTAATTATTATTATTTTCACGGGTACCTGACATTTTTCTATACATTCAATTATTATTTTTTCATGGGTACTAGAAATTTTTCTATACATTCAATTATTATTTTTTCACGGGTACAAGATATTTTTCTATACATTCAATTATTATTTTTTCATGGGTACCAGATTTTTTTCTATACATTCCATTATTATTTTTTACGGGTACCAAACATGTTTCTATTAAAAAATATAAATCTGAAACAAATGCGCGTCCAGTACCAAAACTCGTGCAGACGCACGGGTTTGTTACTAGTAATAAAGAGAAAAAAGAGAACTAAAACAAATTGATTTAAACTTTAATGATAATTCGTAATTAAATTAAAATTAAAATTCACAACAAAAATATCGATGAATGAAAGGAAGGACAATTATAATCACATGAATGCATGATATATTTTTTGTAATTTAATATTTGATTTAAAATTCAATAAAAATTCAACATGAATTAATATTAAACTAAAATCAATGTTAAATTTGATTTTTTTTTTTAAAAAGTTAATGAATGATGAATGATTATTGCCTATTTTATAAAATCAATGCAAATGAATAATTTTATGGATAATATGAAATTAAATCGAGATATGCATTAAATGGAGAAAAGTTCGGGGCAAAATTTAGGGTGCAATAGCTGCCCTTATTTAATTATCTTTAGTCAAGTAGCTTGGATGACTTAGTCATCTAGTTACCAGTGACAAAAGGTAATTAAATACTAAAATACCTGAATTTTTCCTCTTGATGCAATGCCATGATATGTTATGAATGTATGGACTTTATTTGTTTTTGTTTTTGTATGATATGATATGAGACAGACTCAAATCTCTGTGGGGAATATAGCGCCACGAGAGATAAACTAATGATGGAAAGAGTAAAAAAACTTGATGAAAGAGATAGCAGAATAAAGGTGACAGACATCAGAGATATTCAGAAGAGTGTTGAATAAACTCTGGAAAGCAACATGTGAAGGTGGAGAAAAACACAAGAAATGGGGGATTGAATTGTGTTCTTTACCAGATTAAAATTCCCTTTCTTTTTAACGTCTTTTCTTTCTTTCGTTTTACCATTTATTGGATTATGCTTTTGGTGTTGTGGAAGCATGTGGAAGTAGAACTACATAACCAATGAGATGTTCATTTTAACTTCTGTGTGTCATCAGAACTTCTGACTGGTCTCAGTACACTTCTAAAGAACTTTTGCTTGAATGTTCTAAGTTAAAATGAAAAGTACAGAAAGTAAAAGACACATTCATTTTTATCCTGGTTCACCTTCTGAATAAGGCTACCTCCAGTCCACCTTCTTCAGGTGATATGCCTCTGTCTAGAGGTCTTAATCCACTATAACCAATCATGATTACAACTGCACGATCATCCGTCGTGACTAACAACCTGCACAACCAACTGTTGTGACTAACCCTACACAAGCTACCCGAGAGTGACTAACCCCTAGATGACTGAACCGTTCAGTGATCCCATCTTGATATAACGTTCATCAATCTAGTAACCTGCACAACAACGCGTTGTGACTAACTCCCTGCACAGCTACCTGCTGTGACTGACTGCAATGGACTGTTCAGTGATCTCCATGAGATATAATATCCATTGACTCCTGGACTCCTGACCTTCACTTGGTCTCCAAGATATTTTCACAATGACCACAACCAATTGTCTTCTCAAGCTTCTAACCTTAACTGGTCGCTCAAGGCATCTTTTGGAGATTACATGAGTGCTTCTTGTACAAGCAGATTTTCTCCTAATTTAAGTACATATATTTATGACTCACTGACTAGAAGTCACTTCTAGAGCCTAAGAAATAACACACTTTGAGCAACAACTCTATGTGTTTTACAATTAATTACAAAAATAATACATAATCTTGTAGTCTTCTATTCTTGAACTTCTGGATGAGATCTTCTTCTTCTGAAAGCAGATAAAGAGCATCAGCTCTTATGTTGGTTGCTTCTGTCTTGATCTTCATCTTCTTCTTCAATACTGATCATTAAGCTGATCACATCTAATAACACATTGATTAACATCAGTAAGCATGAAACACTCTAAGAGCAACAACTCGGTGTATTCAGTTTCCTCTGCTTTTCAACATGATCAATTAATGCTTGATCAAGTATTCTTGGATGTCCCCATCTTCTCCAGTGGAGCATTCTGAGAGCATGTAGGTTCAGCTTCTTCATCCTTTGAGAGTTTCTTCATGGTAGGCATATGATGTATATTTCAATATTTAATCACCATACACATAGTGTATGTTACCTCTAATGGGGCAATTGAATTAGCTTATCAGCTTTCATGTTCATGCTCTCCATTTCCATCTTTCTTCACACAGGCATGTGTTTAGTGTATAACAACACTGTGGATTGATCACATACATTGTATGTGTTTCCTCTTGTGTATCTTCTGATGTGTGTTTGCTTTCTCACACATTTTCTCTCTTTTGTAAGGTACAGGCATATGATAAGTGCATTTCAACATTGTTGCTTATCACATACAGAGTATGTGTTGCCTCTTGTATCTTCTGATGCATGTCTTCATATTTCTTCAGTTTGATGTACATGCTCAGCTGCTTCGTCTACAGATGCACAGATGCATTCTACAGATTCTTTCTTCGTCTTTTGTGCAGAATATATCTTTGGTTGCACACTTTCTTCTTATCTCCATGGATGATCCTCACTGGATATTTTCTTTTTCTCTCCGGATCCATTCAAAGGATGGATGATCACTCACTCTCCATTTTGGATAGATTGATTCCTCACTCTGTGCAGGATGGATGGATTCCATACACGATGGTCACCCCATACACATCAAGTTTGAAGTTTGATTCTATTTATAGCTTGATGAGTTACCGTTGGAATAGAGCCGTTGCAATCTGGTTGAGTATGGTTTTGAACGCTTCGTATTGATTGGCTGCATGTGTCCATGATAGAACCTTATCCTGATGTTAGTCAGTGGCGTGCTACTCTGGTTTTTCTTTTCCAATGTGCTGCATGTAGCTTACTTCTTCTTTTAACCTTGGGAATTGTTCCTTTTAAATGTTGTAACCGTTTTGCATGTGATGATGTTTCTAACGGCTCTCCCTTTGATTCTAAGCTCTTTGTATTTTATTTATTCTGTATGCTGAGTTGTAGATTCTTCATTGGCTTGTACGTGACTTCTGTTGGTATCTTGCATGTCACTGCGTTGTAGCTTCAGAACTTGTAATCTTTTTCATATATGATCTTCTTGCTGTACCAGATCTTCATGTATCTGATATTTCTTTTTAAACTCTTTTGAATCTTCTGATGCATTTTCTGACTCTTTGCTTGTTTTATGTAAGCGTTAGTATTGCTTGTTCTTCTGAATGGTCTTGTTCTTCATTGCTGCTTGTTTTATGTTAATCAGAACATCTGATGAATGATGTTTAGCTTTGTCAATTTTCTGGATGTTTGATTTCACATCTGGGCCAGTTTATGAAGTAGTCGCTGTACTCTTTTTCTGATGAATCCTGTATAAGGTTTATATCATAATATCTGCACACTAAATGAAACCATTAGTGATAAAATTGTTACTCACAAAATATGTGCTTGTTATCATCAAAACCAGATTTTGAACATAGATTCTCAATCTTGTTATAACAACATGAACGATCATCGAAGTCATTCAGAAAAGCATTGAATAAATTTCGGAAAAGAATCAAGCACATATAGAAAAGCGTTGAACGTACGAGAAGCAAACATCAGAGATGTTCAGAAAAGCGTTGAATAAACTCTGGAACACATCATCAAAGACACTCAGAAAAGCATTGAATGAACTTTGGAAAAGAATCAAGTACATCCATAAAAACGTTGAACGTACGAGAAGCAAACATTAGAGATATCCAGAAAAGCATTGAATAAACTCTGGAAAAGATCGTCAAAGACATTCAGAAGAGCGTTGAATGAACTTTGGAACACACATCCAGAAAATCTTTGGATGGTGTTCTTGTGTGAAAAACTAAATTACAAGGAAGCTTGCCCTCAGAGGCGAGGGAAGCTTGAAAGAGATGGTGTTTTTGTGTATCTTTGGGGATATGGAGGTTGTATCTGAATACTTCTCCAAGATGAGTGTCTTGCTTATCCCTCTTGTGGGAGCCCCTTTTATAGATACGTTTGACCTTGAATGCCTCATTAAAGAAGCACCTTTTGGCCTTCCAACGTTAGAGACATTGGTTTCATCATTGAATGCAAGGCTCAATGATGATGTATTTAATCATCAGTTACGTCCAACTTGTGTGTAACTTCCATGCGTTATCTCCGAGTTGTGCTGTAACCCCTAGTATTCCTTCCCTACTCGGACTTTACCGGTACCCGGCTAACACTTGTTCATGACTCCTCGGTCTCCAGTCATAATAACCCGGGTAGACTCATACGGCTACTCACTCCGGCTTGTATACTCGACCAGCCTTGGAGGTTATCGTTGGGTTAGGTCAATGAGGCATGTTCTAGGAAGTTTGTCTCTATAGGCCGCGACTTGTAAGAATCTCGATCCCGGAATAAGCACCCCGAGTATATGTTCTCGTTTGCTGAGAGGATGTACTCGGATGAAGTCCTCAGATTCTTTTATAGCCGTTTGAGGACGTGTCAGTGGAGCGAAAGGTTGCATGTCTAGCGATTTTCTAGGCTTGTAATGATGGCTTTTTATGGGAAACGAGTATTTCTAGGGGAACTGTTCCACTTAGCCCTCATTATTACATTTAAACCCTATAAAAACCCTTTCATTCCAACGCTTCTTTCCACCATTACCGTAAAGCGACACTGTTCTTCCTCTTTCAAGCCCCCTTTTTTCAAAGCAAGTTTTTTAAATCTCAGGTATTGCTTTTCCTTCTTTCTCTTCGCTCTTCTTAATTCATTTTTGTTTGTGTAAGCGTATTTTTAGAAAATGGCACGCATAGGTAAGTACCATGAACTAATAGCCAAACCCACTAATGCTGTTGAGAGAAGAGAGTTGTGGGATTCGATTTTAAGGGACATGGAGGAGAGTTTAGGGAAGGATGAAGCAGATAGGATCCTTAGAGACATCTATTATAACCCTGATTCATCTTCCTCTTCTTCCTCAGGTTCCGTACAATTTATCATGCAGACTGCCGCTCCCTTCGACGATGAGGTTATGAGCTATAAATCTAGCTTATTCAATGATGTTGAGATTGCCAAACTACGTTCCCTCAGACAAATATCTTCGACCAGGAATGAGGAAGACGTCGTTCTAGAGCCCTATGGTCCCGGGGAGAGGGTTTGTACTCTGCGCCCGACCAGCTCGGAAGACGAGTTGTTTTATTTCTACCCAAGCATGATAGAATTTTTTGATGTGAGGATTCCCTTCACGAACTTTGAAGTGGATCATCTCAAGACTCTGAACGCCGCGCCCTCACAACTTCGTCCAAATAGTTGGGGCTTCGTAAAGGCTTTTTAGAGAGTCTGTGAGGCTGTTTCCATAAAACCCACAATAGGCATATTCTTCTCTTTCTTCGAAGTGAAAGGGTTAGAGAAGAACAGTTGGATTCAGATCAGCGACATTCCCTCTCGAAGCTTCCTGATTGCTTTTATCAGCAACTATAAAGACTACAAAGGTAAGTTTGTGAGGGTGAAGGGCGGTCCGACTTGCCCTCAATTCTTGTACGCGGCTGATGGCCATGCCCGGTTCCCTCATTACTGGACGAAGGACCCAATTCCTATTTGCGGTTTTACCTTTGAGAAGCTCAGCGAGATGGAGCGTGTCTGTTTAAAGGTTTTAGAATCCTTTAGAATGATGAAAATTAAAACCCTGCTTCCGGTTCCTGACAAGGAACTTCTGGCTTTCCTTGGTAATGCCCGTTTTATCGGATAAGCATTTGTTTTTATTTTCCTGAAACGTATCTAATCCATTTAATTTCTTTTTGTGCAGATAAGATGACTGACTTGTCTCTCACCGAGAAGAAGAAGCTTCTGCTCGAGGCCCGTGCTGCTCGGAGGGGGACCAGAGGTCCAGCCAAGAACAAGTTCGACCTTACCGGCCTTGAGATCCGGGTTAAGCGCAAGAAAGTGATGGCTTCTAAGTCCTCGTCTGCAGATGTTGTCGAGTAGGAATTATCGGTTAGTGATGCAGCCGGGGAACAATGTCAGCCCACTCCCAAAAAGCAGCGGTTGGTCATGAGCGGGGATGCCAGTCACCATGATGTTGACATGCTGGCACTCATGAAGGGTCCCAGCGAAGGCAGTGGTGACAAGCCCGGGGAGTTCAGGTTCTGGACCAATGATTTTGATGGGCTTAAATATGCCTATGACTACATGAACGCAGAGGGGGACGTTCAAAGGGCAAAAAGCGTGGGTCCCCAGGAACTCTTTCATAATCTCAGCGCCTACCTCAGGAGGAGCTTGGTTTTGTCCAAGGGTCTCTTTGAAATCGGGGACGACAGCATGAAGAGGACCTGTGACTTGGTGAAGGACCAAAAGCTCCAGTCGGGGAGATGTCCAAGCTGGAGAAGAGTCTGAAGGACGTGGCAAGCAAGGCTTCTTCCCTTGAAAAGGACCTTGCCGAGCTCAAAGCCAAGAAGGAGTCCTCTGATTCCGAGTTCAACAAGACCATCACCGATCCGATGGATCAATTAAAGTCGATAATGGACGCAAATGAAAATCTGAGGGATTATTTGAAGAAGTTGCAGATTGAGGTGCTTACCGTTGGTGATGAAGCTTTTGATAAGGCCAAAGAGCAAGTCTTGGTCCTTTATCCTGAAGTTGACCTCACCGAGGTGGATTTCCTTAAGGTGGTGCGGGATGGCCGCCTTGTGGATCCATTGGAAGCCGAGCCTACTCCTCCCCCAAAGCCGCCGAGACTGAACCCGACAATACCGCCGAGCCCTATCAAGCAGCCGTGTGAAGATGAAGTTTTTGACCCTCTGTTCCTGTTAGTCATCCGTTTAAGGATGCAATTATGTAATGCTTATTTTATGGAGTGAGTGTGTCCTCCTCTTTCGAATTGCCCTTATGTAATCCAAATTTAGCCCTGTTGAGGCTTTTAAATTCACGCTTTATGAATCTTTGTTAATTCAACTGTCCTTTTTAATTTATCTAGCATTTGCATTTTGTCCTTATATGTGAACTTATGTGCGTTTTGCTTTGCGTAAATTTTTAGGAACTTGAATGTTTGATAGCGAGCCCTGAGTTATCATTTGTCGGGTTTACATAACTCGGATATGGTTATGACAAGTTCCAAATCTTTTAGACAAAGCTCGTGTAAGTTTTGGTCCATTGGAATCCGCTTTCAGCTTCTTGGCACTTTGCTGATCACTTTGCTATTCGCTTCATACTTTATCCGAGTAGTCATTTGCCGAGTCTTAAACCGGTTTGAAACTGGATTTCGTTAGGAGCTTGTGTTTTTGCATTGTTTGTTGTTACCGCCCAATTTACGAATAAAGAGTTAAAGTTTGTCCCTTTATTGCTTTTATAATGACGATTTATAATGTTTCTCTCAGATTTGTGTTAACCGGATGAGTGCTCATATGATGTAAGCCCCAAGCGTTTGTTATTTGCTTTAACAGCTGGTATCAAACGTTCTTAGGTTTCTCGAGTTGCATTGAACCATGCAACCTTTCCGATCGTTATGCCGGGTAGCTTACTCGACATCCGTGTAGATACTCATAGCATACTTGGATGATTCTTAGCCCGTATACCTGACTTGTTTAAGCGCGATACTTAGGGCGTTTTAACTACTCTGAGAGAAGCTTTTATTTTTTATTGGTGCCCAAAGCTTTTTAAGTGCTTAGAAGCTTGAATTTCGAAACTGTAAGCATGTTTGGGCTTTCGCCTTTGCCAAGGGCTGTAGTTTACTTAGCTTTGCTAGAGATGATTATGCCAGAGACTTTAAGAGTGTGCTTGGACTTTATTTTTTAAACCATTTTTCTAGCAAACAAAGAAGGTCTTTCAATGTCCGAGTTCATGAGAGTGCTCAAAGCTTTCAGTAATTTTTAGAGGTGTCTAATGTACTTGGTTTAGGCTAGAGGTTTAAGTTTTACTTAGCCTACCCGATTCTGATTATGCCAGAGGCTTAAGAGTGCGCTTTGGCTTTTGATTTTGCGGCCAGAGCCCTTAGCAAGGATCACCAAAAACTGGTTTGAGAGCCTTGGCGAGGTTGAACCGTCTTTAGGTGCGAACAGAGCCCCTTGCAATGGATCACCGGAAACCAGTTTGAGAGCCTTGGCGAGGTTAAACTGTCTTTAGGTGCGGACAGAGCCCCTTTCAAGGGATCACCGGAAACTGATTTGAGAGACTTGGCGAGGTTGAACCGTCTTTAGGTGGCGGACAGAGGTCCGGAGACTTACCCGGCTTCAGTAGCTAGAACACAATTTGTTACATGGGTGCCTTGTTAAAAACCCTTGCAACTGCAAGGGAAAAGAGTGCACCTTATTTTATTCATTATACTGGCTTATTACAAGAGAGTTTAACTGAAATAAATCCTAAGATTGGAAACATTCCAAGTCCTAGGTACTTCTACCCCATTTAAAGTTTCTAGCTTATAAGCCCAATTGTCGAGTTTGTCTTTTACACGATATGACCCTTCCCAATTAGGAGACAACTTCCCTTTGTTCACAGGTTCAGTCACCTTCTTAAGAACCAGACCGCCTTTGCTGAAATCTCTCTGCCTGACTTTCAAACCATACTTTATTGCAAGTCTGTCTTTAGCCACGTACTCTCGGATTTGTGCTGATTCACGGTCTTCGTCAACCAAGTCGGCTGAGATATTAAGTCCCTCTAAGTTATCATCTTCGTTGAAATGTGCATGCCTCCAGGTTGGAGTGTTGATCTCGATTGGGATCATGGAGTCTGCTCCGTATACTAGTCGGAAAGAAGTTTCTTGGGTAGTGGAGTGAGGCGTCGTGTGATATGACCAGAGGATATCGTGTAAGTACTCGGCTCAGAGTCCTTTTGCTTTCTCCAACTTCTTCTTCAGCCCTGTAAGGATTATTTTATTGGCAGCTTCAGCTTGTCCATTGGCCTGTGGATTCTCTACTGAGGTAAACTGATTCTGGATTCCTAAATCTTTGTAGAAGTCGACCACTGAGGCGCTTGCGAACTGGGTTCCGTTATCCGTGATGATGACCTTGGGCAAGCTTTCATACCCCAAAATTTGCCCATACTATTTCTCCTATTCAAATTTAAAAGCAAGGTATAAAGCTCCAGGACACACTCTCCTATACAAGGCTCTGAAACTAGGGTTTGGTTCATTCAAAGGAAAATCAGTGAATCAATGGCTCCAAGGCACCCTATATGACTCAATATATTTCACATTACCTCTATAACAAGTATCAAGTCTCAATTCAAAGGATTGGTCACTCAATTGCTCAGAAAGTCAACAGTCGACTAAGTTAACCTAAAAGTCAACTGTGGTTAAAGTAAAGTCAAAACTCTTGATTTTTTGTCAAGATCCTCATATTGAAGTATCATTCACCATTTGATCAAGAATTGATCATGGTTCATCAGGGAAAGATAAAAAATCAACAAATCAAAAAGTTTCTAAATTAGGGTTTGTATCGGAGAAAGTCAACTGAACTTTGACCAGCCATAACTCCTTCATGGAACATCAGAAATTTTCCATCCAAAGCTCAACTTGAAGGAAATTTAACTCTCTACAACTTTGTCTCTCACATGCCAAGTCTAAAAATGATTCATTTGAGAGATATGACCTAAAACATTATAGGTCCTTTTTGAAAGTCAACCAAAAGCAGTTTTTTGTCAAAGCCAATATCATCAAGATAAATTCTTCAAATGGAAAAAAGCTTCCAAAGTGGCTTGTAGAGGACAACTTGAGGTTTCCAAAAAGTCCTAGAACACCTCCATATCTTAAAAATTGAGGGAGATACGCCTTGTCAAAGTTGGACAATTTTCGAAGAGAAAATGTGAAATAAAGGGGCTCCAAAATGAATTTTCTTGCAAATGGGCCCAATATTTTTCGATCCAATATTGTTCCACAAGTTACCAATGAGGTCCATATCCAAGGCCACGAGTTATTGATGATTATTTGATTTTATATGAATTTTTATTCATTAAAAAATGAATTTAATCAAATGTTTGAAAGAAAATACAAAAGATTTGTTTTGGATTTATTTTCCAATCAATTTCAATCACTTAAATGACCAATATTTGAGCCAATTTCGTTTCAAGGGAGATTGGAAAGAGATGAAGGATATTTGAGCCAAATTTAGAAGTTTTAGATCAAGATTCAATCTAATATCAATCTCACAAATTACCAAAGATTGATTGAAATTCTTAACCTAAAAACAATCTCATATAAGTAGACAACTTGTCAAAAGGATGGGGGACGAATTTTCATAAGGATTTGCAGACCCCAAAAGCTTGAATTTCGTCCTTGGAAATCAAGAAAAGGGCAAACCCGAATTCCCAGCCCTAGCTCGATTCAGACCAAGTAAAAGATCCCAACCGATTCCTGGACGAATTCTGGACATGCACAAATCTTCCCCAGCAATCAGAAGCGCAGAAATCGTTCTCCCTCACCCTCGGTTTGTCTCTAAAGAACTTTGCATCGAATTCATATGTGCACACATGTTTAATGCATTTTGAATACATATTTGTGATTATAACTATGTGTTAATGCAATCTGGGCGCTTTGATTGAGTTTTTTTGACAAATCCGAGGACCTTCCATGATTAGGGTTCTTGATGTAAGATTTAGGGTTTCTTATAATAAGAGGAATTAGGTTAAAAGAATGATTCTATTGTGCTCAGGGTCCGATTTTAAGGTGAACCATGGTTATGGTTCATGTTTACTGTGCGTATTGGTGGAGTTTTGATATTTGCAGGTATCGCTACCGTTGAAAAACGTAGCAAATCCATGGCTACTTCCTAGCTAAAAAGGGTCGATTTCAAAACGGGGAAGATGAAGTTTTGGCGCGCGTCAGGAAACTCTGTAAGTTTTAATATATTTTTTTCATCGCGCGTTAGGTTCACAATTGGTAAAAGTGGCGGAATGGCAATAGTGTTGAATGATGAACAAGAGGGTGTGGGTTCGACTCCCATCACCAACATATTTCTTCAAAAGAACTAACCTGCAGATCCCATGTGTGTCGCCAACAAGAGCCTACCATACGCCCTTACCCTAGGGCCATCAGATCCTTGGCTTTTCCCATCCGACGTTTCAAAGCCTGAGAGTCCATCATACGCCTCAGATGCACGCCACATACAATCAAGCTAAGTTTTTTTAAAATTTTTTTTTATTATTATATAAACTTGTTTTTATATACATCTATATATATATATATATATATATATATATATATATATATATATATATATATATATATATATATATATATATATATATATTGTTTTAAATTCTTTCTTTTTTTTTCTTTCTTTAAAAAATAAAAACTATTATATTTTTATTTTATTTTTTTGAAACTTTTTTTTTTATGATTAATAATTTATTTATTTTAATATTTAGATTATTTATTAAATTCATATATATATGTCACTTAAATTATTATTATATATTATTTTCTATTATTCTTATTTATTTATTTACTTATTTATTTATAATTACATATTTCTTTTATTTTATTTATTTTCTTATTATCATATTTATTTTAATTATATTTATTATGGATATTTATTCAAAATTCATATATATTTTATTTTAACTCTAAAAAATTCATAAAAAATATCTTTTTGTTCGATTTCATCTTCTCTTCCCGATTTAATTAATTGGGTCGCGAGACCAATAATTAATTAAATCGTTTACGTTTTTATAAGGGTTTACGAGAATCTGTCCTACACTAAAAATATCTGTTTTTCTATGCCTTTTTTCAGGTTCACTTCTCGAATACGCTCCGACTATGCGCCACGTCAAAAGAACGAAGCTAAGTTCTAAACCCTTTTTTTTATTAATATTATTTACCTTCTATTTTGTTTAATTAAGGTTTAATTTCCTCGCACATAGAATTTCTCCTACATTCATTCCTTTCCTTTTTCTTTGCCAATTCTCTGATGGTCAGGGTCAATGCTTAAGGCTCGAGGCAAACCTTTGCCTATCAACCTTCGTCAATTGAAATTAAGTATTCTCTCCCTTTCTCGTATTTTTACTTTTATTGATTAGGGTTAACTCTGTTTATGGCTGAATTGATAATGCACTCACCCTACTTTCACTTGCTATTTTTCCCACCTTTTCAGGGTTTGTCAATTGCCAAGGCTATGAATAATTGGTAACCCTAAACTCAAATCTTAATTATCACTTGTCTCAAACCTATAAATCTTATCCCGCTGGTTTCAATTTCCCTCTCCCTCCGCTGGTTTCAATTTCCCTCTCCCTTTATTGCTTTAATTATTAATTGCTGTGGTTAGTAATTTTAGGGAGTGATAACTTTGAATGGAATTTAGAATCACTAATTTTACAAGATAAATGTCATCGAAGTTAACCACGTGATTGTTGCACCCACGCACACTTTTATGGTAACCTCTTATGCTGCCTGTTGCCTGTTGCCTTGTGTTTTCTGCAGAATAGCCATGTCCCTCGAATACGAGGATACCTCAGCCATGTTGCCTCGATACAAATAAAAGTCATAAGTCCCTAAAATGATGCTGCTGTCGGTACACGAATATTACTTCGACCCTCGAAAGTTGCCTACGAAAAAGGCTGAGGTATCCTCTGGCTGCCTACGAAAAGGCTATTCTGATCCTTCCCTTTAGACTACCTGCCTCTCTATGGCATGGGACAGTTTTAAGGCGAACGATAACTCGACGACCCTTCAACCTCCAAATGAAAGGCTTCCCGCCCTCTTATGGCAAGGATAGACCCTTTCACCCTGAAAGGCTAAAAGAACCTCTTTTTCAAACTATAAGGTAATTGCCCCTAATTGCTTTGCCTTTGCTCTAAAACATTTTTTATATTCTTTCTCATAATTCTTCAAAAATGGCTACGCTCATTTACGAGCTAAAGTCAATATTCTTTTTCTTCTACATTACTTGAAAACAAAGAGCAAAGCAATTAAGAGCCCATGGAAAACCATGGATGCAAAGGGTGCCTTACACCTTCCCTTTGCATAAATTACCCCCGAACCCGTTTTCTTTTAAAAAGGTTTTTTTCTGTTTCTTTTAGCCTTTCTATTAATTTGGATAAAATAAAAGTCGGTGGCGACTCATGCTTAACCACGACATTTCGATATAAAAGTCAGTTCACCGTATTACAGAACTGGCGACTCTGCTGGGGATTTTTCGATTAAAAGAGGGGTTACCTTAAAAGTTTAGGAATCACTTAAATGTTTTCTATTGTTTTCTTTGCTTGCTTTATTTTTTCAAGGTTGTTTTGGGAATTAAATGAAGGACGAATCCTATTCCCGGATTCAAGAACACTTAAGATTAGGAGCGGCATAGTCATGGAGACCCCCCTTGTGCATGCTTGGGGTTGGTCAAAATGAAGTTCGCGCTTGAGTTAGGCCTCCACTGGTTATTGTGTACCTCTTTTGCATGAGAGGGGTTTACGCATGTATCTTTGGGTGCGTCGGATCTCAAGGACCTTTAGTCACCTTTAACCCATCCTGACTTTTAGGAACGTAGTGGGAGGGCTATTCTTGGTGCATGCCAAGTTATGGTCGCTACCCGATACTACAGCTCAGATAGGTTTCTTCCTAAAGTATCATTGCGTGGTATGCATGTACCATGTTCGAGGGTGCTTTAGAGGGGGCTGACAATTCTGAGTCACTTGCTAGAACCCGTTGCTGAAATCTCCTTATCCATAGAAATACCCTTGGGAAGGACACCTGATCAGACTCCATGCAAGCCTTAAGCAAAAAATTGAGTAACTTGTGTGACTTGCGTGACTTGTGTGACTTGTTTGTGTTTACTACTAACCTTCATTTCCTCGCAGGTTTTGTTGAAAGGACTTGTTTGTCCTTACCATCTCGCACTATGCCTAACGAACTGCATCCGCATAACATCATGACATCATGGCATCATAAGCATAACATGATTTAACTAACCCTTTCAAGGATCTTAGGGATTTAGGGCGCGCAATTTCAGGTGCTCTTATCAACGACTGAATTCCTATCTAGGGGCAAGAGGATTTATTTTCCTCTAGTCACATGCCTTCCAATTCAGAGATTCAGTACCTATCAAGGGGCAAGAGGATTTATTTTCCTCTAGCCATGTACCTTCAAATTCAGAAGTATCTCGAATCAGAGGCGATGACCCACTCGATATGGTGAGCTTGATTCTCAAAGAAAGACGTTCAAAGACAAAACTCAGATTTCTTCAGACAAAGACGCGACCAAATCATTTTCTAATGTTGCTAACTAAATACCTAAAGATCCTTGAAAATATTGCATTTGCACTAATGGCATCGCATAACAGGTTTCTTACAATAGGTCTCTCATCCTTCCTCGCTGTTTATTTCAGCATCATGAATCTCGAACAATCAGTTAAGGATCTCCAAGCTCAAAACACCGAGTTCCAAGCCTTGATTCTGAATTTGTCCAAGGGGCAAGAAGAGTTGAAAGCCATGCTGACTAAAAAGAAGAAGAAGAAGGGTAAGAAGGCTCAGGTGAAAAAGCTTAGACCAATTTTGCAACTCAGGGATGCCGAAACCTCTGAAGACAGTGACGAGGACGAGCAAGATGATGATGCTAGTGTCAAAACTGATGCAAAAAGTAATCGTGATTCCGCCAAACCCTCTGAAGAAGAAGAGGACTATCACCATGAGGATGAACATCCTGATGAAAAATACAAGTTGTTGGAGGAACGTATGAAAGCCGTGGAAATTCAGAAGGTACCTGGACTGGATTTTGAAGATCTAGGACTCATCTCTGGAGTTGTTATACCTCCGAAATTCAAAGTTCCAAATTTTGCAAAATACGATGGAGTCTCTTGTCCCAAGATGCACTTGAGGTCTTATGTAAGGAAGATTCAGCCTCACACTGCTGATAAGAAGCTATGGATCCACTTTTTCCAAGAGAGCTTATCTGGAACTCAACTCGAATGGTACTATCAACTGGAAAGTACTAACATCTGTACTTGGGAAGATTTGGTTGTTGCCTTTTACCAACAATATCAATACAATTCCGACCTCGCACCAACTCGCATGCAATTACAAAACATGTCTATGGGACCTAAAGAAAGTTTCAAGGAGTATGCGCAAAAGTGGAGAGATCTAGCTGGAAGAGTCCGACCTTCCTTGAATAAAAGAGAGTTGGTGGACATGTTCATGGGCACGCTAACTTGGCCGTTCTATAGTCACTTACTGGGTAGCTCCTCGTCTGGTTTTACTGACCTCATACTGACTGGAGAGCGTGTCGAGAGTGGCATTCGAAGTGGTAAGATTCAAATGGCTACATCCTCAGGTACTACAAAGAAGCATTTCAATGGGAGGTCAGATTCCAATGTTGTGTATGGGCAGAAAAGGATAAACCGTGATCAATCTATTGGGGCAGTTCTGAGCTCCACACCGGCGCCTCAACAGGGTCGTCAAAACAAACAAGATACACCCGGACGTCAATTCACAAAGATCAATACGTCGCTAGCTCAAGCTTTACAACATCTGCTAAAGGCAAATTTGATCACCCTGAGGGATCCTCCTAAGAATCCTAACACCTCTGCTCCTAGTTATAAGCCCAATGCGAGGTGCGCATATGATTCTAGTAGCCCTGGACATGATACAGAGAATTGTTGGCCGTTGAAGAACAAGATTCAAGATATGATCGACGCTGGAAAAATTGAGTTCGACACCCTTGCAACTCCTAATGTGATCAATGCTCCCATGCCTATTCACAACAAGGTTGCTAATGCTATGGATGGCTAGAAGGATGGACTTTTTAGATCATTAGATTTACTTTCATTTGCAATTTCTATTCTGTTTGTTTAAACATTCGACTTATGATAGACATTATCTGTTTTAATAATTATCATCAGTGCATTGCATATGTTTGTCTTGAATACATTATTTCGTTATCACTCATTCTAAATTGTGTATTTACTTTGCATATGTTTTGTGTTTATTCAACTCCTGCTAAGCTGTAAGCCTTTTGAGGGAGGATGACGAAAACGATACTGCAACCTCATACAGTGTGCTTTTGAACGGACTATGTTGATGATGTACAAGCATTGTTTCAATTCCTAAACAGTGGAGATATAAGGATGTTAACCCCTCGTCAACCCCTTTGAGCCTAAGAAGTAGAAGTTTCTTTCTTGTACTAATTAAAACCCTTGATCATAACCTGGGGCAGGGTAGTTCTCAGTTAATTTGACTGTGCATTCTATTTTAAGAGAATCATTTCGTACACCTTTCAACAAAGGTTTCAATCACAAGCGTTCATCCGCACACATCAAAGAAGTGTTGGAGATGTCAATCAAAAGCCAATGATGGTTCATCAACCATTAAGCAAGGCAGTCAATATCTTTCAAAAAGAAAAATATGAAAAAAGAAAAACATATATACAAAGAAAAGCCTGCTAAGTCAAAGATCAAAAAGATGACTTAGGCAAAAAATCAAGGCATTCCGCTGACTGTAAGCTCAAAATAGATAGTTCAGGCAAAAGTTAGGGATATCAAAAAGATGAAAGAGAAGTCAATAAATTCCTGAACAACACAATGTTTTGACTACCAAAAGGAAGAAGTGTCTGCCATCTCAAAAGTTCTCTTTGCTTGTGAACCATCGTCATTATCAAAGGTGCAAATCCAAAAGTCTCTTGGAACCTGAATGCATAAGTTGAATTAACTGAGCTTAGGACTGAAGATCATCACGAAGAGGGGTGGGTACAATCAAATTTTGAGCCATTATCCTTGGTTTCTTGAACTGTGAACCAAGCCACGTTACAACCTTTGAAAGTCCTAATTGAAGCATGGTTAGTTCAAAAGCATACTGTCATCAAAAGTGTATCCTGACTCCTTAAAGTTTACCACAAATGCCGAGTTGATATCACGTTTTTACGAACATCACGTTGTTACAAATATCATGTTTTTACAAATATCACACCTTTACATCTCCTGTTTTAAATGTTTTCAAAAACTCAAGACAAACGTATGCATTGCATCTCATGAATTCATTATTAAACAAATTCTGCTACATAATTTCAAATGTTAGCAACAGAAAGAATTTGCACAGGGTACAACTAATGACTAACAGTTATCCCGACAGACAAGATCACTCCAGAAGCAATGTCTCCTACGTATACAAGGGGCATGGCACGTTCTTCCCAATCAATCTGGGGCAATCAAGTCAAGATTCCAAGAATCTCTCAAAAAGCCAAACAGTCAGGGGCATCATCCTAAATTTACGATTACTAGGGGCATGTCGCCTACAGTATACACTTCATAAAGTCCCCGCAAGGTGAATCTCTTTAAGTTCCTACTAGCTGGGGGCAAAGTACACAAGGCATGTTCAATGCTTCGATAAATATTTATTGGTGTTTTCCAATCAATACGAATCCAGGAATGGTAGTTACTATAATACTGGGGGCAATGTTCAGGGCATCCATGCCTTCCTGACGTCACAAGATCATATCCCCACAGAGCAATCCTCATGAAGATATCTTCAAATGCTCTCGTCCCGACAAAGACATGGCTCCCCAACAAAGTTTACATCTTCAACACCACTGGTTCTCCAACACTTTGCTCTTCTCCAACATGGGTTACTAATACTTTTGTCCCCAATCAGGGTCCACCAAGTTACTGATCATCCCCAAGCAAGAATCATAAATCCCCAGCTGTGTATCTTCAAAACAAAATCATGCATCAGAGTCGCAACGACCTAGAGATTTATTTTCTCAATCGAGATATTCCAAAATAGCATAAATCATGTTCATACATCATGTATCATAGTAAATTCATACATAACATATATACGCCTCATTGCATAGGCATATTACTCTCATTCATTTCAAAAAATTACAATACATGCATCACGACATTGCATGAAACTAATGTTTCTTTTTCATCCTATTTCTACAATCAAATAAACATTGTCTTCTAGATATAGTGCAGAGATAATCAAGTCAACGATTTAATTCTGACACTCATTCAAGACAGAGATTTACTTCTGATACTTAATTTTGGATATCTTCCAGAGATAGTTCAGAGATAATCAAGACAGAGATTTAGTTCTGATACTTAATTTTGGATATCTTCCAGAGATAGTTCAGAGATAATCAAGACCGAGATTTAATTCTGATACTTAGTTCCGGGTATTCTCCAGAGATAGTTCAGAGATAATCAAGACCGAGATTTAATTCTGATACTTAGTTCCGGGTATTCTCCAGAGATAGTTCAGAGATAATCCAAACAAAGATTTAATGCTGATACTTAGTTCCGGGTATTCTCCAGAGATAGTTCAGAGATAATCAAAACGAAGATTTAATTTTGACACTTAATTTTGGGTATCCTCCAAAGATAGTTCAGAGATAATCAAGACATGGATTTAATTTTGACACTTAATTTTGGGTATCCTCCAAAGATAGTTCAGAGATAATCAAGATAGAGATTTAATTGTGACAATTATTTCGAAGATAGTTCAGAGATAATCAAGACGACGATTTAGTTCTGATATTTAGTTTCGAGTATCCTCCATGAATAGTTTAAAGGACTTAGATCTAATTCAGTCACTACGAATAGTGCTGACACGATCAATCTCCAATAAACTTTCTCTCAAGGCCTGGATGGCATCTTTAAGCCCATCTCCGACAAGAGTCCCTACTTCAGCTAGGGCAAATTTCTTGGTATTCTAGTGTTCAATCATCTTCCACCTTCAGATACCGACTGGCATACAAACCATTCTACATCTTCAGGTTTAAGATAATTGAACAGGGGCAGTTTTCATACCCCAAAATTTGCCCATACTATTTCTCCTATTCAAATTTAAAAGCAAGGTATAAAGCTCCAGGACACACTCTCCTATACAAGGCTCTGAAACTAGGGTTTGGTTCATTCAAAGGAAAATCAGTGAATCAATGGCTCCAAGGCACCCTATATGGCTCAATATATTTCACATTACCTCTATAACAAGTATCAAGTCTCAATTCAAAGGATTGGTCACTCAATTGCTCAGAAAGTCAACAGTCGACTAAGTTAACCTAAAAGTCAACTGTGGTCAAAGTAAAGTCAAAACTCCTGATTTTTTGTCAAGATCCTCATATTGAAGTATCATTCACCATTTAATCAAGAATTGATCATGGTTCATCAGGGAAAGATCAAAAATCAACAAATCAAAAAGTTTCTAAATTAGGGTATGTATAGGAGAAAGTCAACTAAACTTTGACCAGCCATAACTCCTACATGGAACATCAGAAATTTTCCATCCAAAGCTCAACTTGAAGGAAATTTAAGTCTCTACAACTTTGACTCTCACATGCCAAGTCTAAAAATGATTCATTTGAGAGATATGACCTAAAACATTATAGGTACTTTTTGAAAGTCAACCAAAAGCAGTTTTTTGCCAAAGCCAATATCATCAAGATAAATTCTTCATATGGAGAAAATCTTCCAAATTGGCTTGTAGGGGACATCTTGAGGTTTCCAAAAAGTCCTAGAACACCTCCATATCTTAAAAATTGAGGGAGATACGCCTTGTCATAGTTGGACAATTTTCGAAGAGAAAATGTGAAATAAAGGGGCTCCAAAATGAATTTTCTTGCAAATGGGCCCAATATTTTTCGATCCAATCTTGTTCCACAAGTTACCAAATTAGGTCCATATCCAAGGCCACGAATTATTGATGATTATTTGATTTTATATGAATTTTTATTCATTAAAAAATGAATTTAATCAAATGTTTGAAAGAAAATACAAAAGATTTGTTTTGGATTTATTTTCCAATCAATTTCAATAACTTAAATGACCAATATTTGAGCCAATTTCGTTGCAAGGGAGATTGGAAAGAGATGAAGGATATTTGAGCCAAATTTAGAAGTTTTAGATCAAGATTCAATCTAATATCAATCTCACAAATTACCAAAGATTGATTGAAATTCTTAACCTAAAAACAATCTCATATAAGTAGACAACTTGTCAAAACGATGGGGGACGAATTTTCATAAGGCTTTGCAGACCCCAAGAGCTTGAATTTCGTCCAAGGAAATCAAGAAAAGGGCAAACCCGAATTCCCAGCCCTAGCTCGATTCAGACCAAGTAAAAGATCCCAACCGATTCCTGGACGAATTCTGGACGTGCACAAACCTTCCCCAGCAATCAGAAGCGCAGAAATCGTTCTCCCTCACCCTCGGTTTGTCTCTAAAGAACTTTGCATCGAATTCATATGTGCACACATGTTTAATGCGTTTTCAATACATATTTGTGATTATAACTATGTGTTAATGCAATCTGGGCGCTTTGATTGAGTTTTTTTGACAAATCCGAGGACCTTCCATGATTAGGGTTCTTGATGTAAGATTTAGGGTTTCTTATAATAGGAGGAATTAGGTTAAAAGAATGATTCTATTGTGCTCAGGGTACGATTTTAAGGTGAACCATGGTTATGGTTCATGTTTACTGTGCGTATTGGTGGAGTTTTGATATTTGCAGGTATCGCTACCGTTGAAAAACGTAGCAAATCCATGGCTACTTCGTAGCTAAAAAGGGTCTATTTCAAAACGGGGAAGATGAAGTTTTGGCGCGCGTCAGGAAACTCTGTAAGTTTTAATATATTTTTTTCATCGCGCGTTAGTTTCACAATTGGTAAAAGTGGCGGAATGGCAATAGTGTTGAATGATGAACAAGAGGGTGTGGGTTCGACTCCCATCACCAACATATTTTTTCAAAAGAACTAACCTGCAGATCCCATGTGAGTCGCCAACAAGAGCCTACCATACGCCCTTACCCTAGGGCCATCAGATCCTTGGCTTTTCCCATCCGACGTTTCAAAGCCTGAGAGTCCATCATACGCCTCACATGCGCGCCACATACAATCAAGCTAAGTTTTTTTTAAATTTTTTTTATTATTATATAAACTTGTTTTTATATATATAGTTTTAAATTCTTTCTTTTTTTTTTCTTTCTTTAAAAAATAAAAACTATTATATTTTTATTTTATTTTATTTTTTTTGAAACTTTTTTTTTATGATTAATAATTTATTTATTTTAATATTTAGATTATATATTAAATTCATATATATATATATATATATATATATATATATATATATATATATATATATGTCATTTAAATTATTATTATATATTATTTTCTATTATTCTTATTTATTTATTTATTTATAATTACATATTTCTTTTATTTTATTTATTTTTTTATTATCATATTTATTTTAATTATATTTATTATGGATATTTATTCAAAATTCATATATATTTTATTTTAACTCTAAAAAATTCATAAAAAATATCTTTGAGTTCGATTTCATCTTCTCTACCCGATTTAATTAATTGGGTCGCGAGACCAATAATTAATTAAATCGTTTACGTTTTTATTAGGGTTTACGAGAATCTGTCCTACACTAAAAATATCTGTTTTTCTATGCCTTTTTTCAGGTTCACTTCTCGAATTCGCTCCGACTATGCACCACGTCAAAAGAACGAAGCTAATTTCTAAACCTTTTTTTTATTAATATTATTTACCTTCTATTTTGTTTAATTAAGGTTTAATTTCCTCGCACATAGAATTTCTCTTACATTCATTCCTTTCCTTTTTCTTTGCCAATTCTCTAATGGTCAGGGTCAATGCTTAAGGCTCGAGGCAAACCTTTGCCTATCAAACTTCGTCAATTGAAGCTAAGTATTCTCTCCCTTTCTCGTATTTTTACTTTTATTGATTAGGGTTAACCCTGTTTATGGCTGAATTGATAATGCACTCACCCTACTTTCACTTGCTATTTTTCCCACCTTTTCAGGGTTTGTCAATTGCCAAGGCTATGAATAATTGGTAACCCTAAACTCAAATCTTAATTATTACTTGTCTCAAACCTATAAATCTTATCCCGCTGGTTTCAATTTCCCTCTCCCTCCGCTGGTTTCAATTTCCCTCTCCCTTTATTGCTTTAATTATTAAGTGCGGTGGTTAGTAATTTTAGGGAGTGATAACTTTGAATTGAATTTAGAATCACTAATTTTACAAGATAAATGTCATCGAAGTTAACCACGTGATTGTTGCACCCACGCACATTTTTCTGGTAACCTCTTATGCTGCCTGTTGCCTGTTGCCTTGTTGCCTAGTGTTTTCTGCAGAATAGCCATGTCCCTCGAATACGAGGATACCTCAGCCATGTTGCCTCGATACAAATAAAAGTCATAAGTCCCTAAAATGATGCTGCTGTCGGTACACGAATATGACTTCGACCCTCGAAAGTTGCCTACGAAAAAAGGCTGAGGTATCCTCTGGCTGCCTACGAAAAGGCTATTCTGATCCTTCCCTTTAGACTACCTGCCTCTCTATGGCATGGGACAGTTTTAAGGCGAACGATAACTCGACGACCCTTCAACCTCCAAATGAAAGGCTTCCTGCCCTCTTATGGCAAGGATAGACCCTTTCACCCTGAAAGGCTAAAAGAACCTCTTTTTCAAACTATAAGGTAATTGCCCCTAATTGCTTTGCCTTTGCTCTAAAACATTTTTTATATTCTTTCTCATAATTCTTCAAAAATGGCTACGCTCATTTACGAGCTAAAGTCCATATTCTTTTTCTTCTACATTACTTGAAAACAAAGAGCAAAGCAATTAAGAGCCCATGGAAAACCATGGATGCAAAGGGTGCCTTACACCTTCCCTTTGCATAAATTACCCGCCGAACCCGTTTTCTTTTAAAAAGATTTTTTTCTGTTTCTTTTAGCCTTTCTATTAATTTGGATAAAATAAAAGTCGGTGGCAACTCATGCTTAACCGCGACATTTCCATATAAAAGTCAGTTCACCGTATTACACAAGCCAAACTTGCATGTTATATTTTTCTAATAAAAACGACGTACCTTCTCGGCTGATATGCGGGCCACGGCCTCGGCCTCAATCCACTTTGTAAAGTAATCGACAGCTACAATTAAGAAATTTAATTGCCTGGGAGTGATGGGGAATGGGCCCAGGATATCTGCACCCCATTGCCAGAAGGGCCATGGAGAGAAAACTGGGTGGAGTACCTCAGCAGGGACTTGGCTGACCGGAGCAAACTCCTGGCATTTGTTGCATTTCTTGATGAAGTCGGAGCAATCTTATTGAAGCGTAAGCCAGTAGTATCCGGCTCAAAGGATCTTACTTGCCAGAGATCTTCCTGCTATGTGTGAACCACACGCTCCCTCGTGCACCTCCATCATGATTAGCTTGACATCCTCTTCAGCCACACATCTCAACATTGGGGATGAACGACCCATTCTGTAGAGCTTCCCACCGACTATAGTGTACCAGACTGCGGTTTTTCTGATCCTCAATGCTTGGTCGGGGTCTCCGGGCAAGTCCCCGGAAGTCAGGTATTGAATTATAGGGGTCATCCAGCCTTCCTGTTGTTCTACGGGCATGACTTCCTGCCGCTCAATACTTGGCTTTTCAATCACTTCTTGAATCACCATTTTGTTTAAACCGGGAGCCTTGGTACTTTCTAGCCGTGCGAATATATCTGCTCGAACGTTCTCTTCACGAGGAATGTGTACAATTATGAACTCAGTGAACCTCTGAGCCAGCTCGTGGGTCCTCGCCAAATACTTTGGTAATGAATCATATTTTGTCTGGTACTCCCCTTTTACTTGTGACGCTACCAATTGAGAGTCCGTCTTCACGGTTAGATGGGTGACACCCACCTCCTCGGCGAGTCTCATCCCAGCAATGAGCGCCTCATACTCTGCCTGGTTGTTGCTAGCCTTGAATTTGAAACACAGAGAGTACTCTAAGATGAAGTCTCGGGGTCCCTCGAGCACTATCCCAGCTCCACTGCCTTTTAGATTTGACGAACCGTCTACATGAAGGACCCAACCGGGGATGTCTTCGCTAGACCCCGGGGTGCTCAATTCAACCACAAAATCGGCTAGGGCCCTAGACTTGATGCTGGTTCTTGGCGTAAATTGGATGTCATACTTTGATAAATCGACTACCTAGGTAACCATTCTCCCGGCCAGGTCTGGCTTCATGAGGATTTGCTTTATGGGATAATTCATTTTCATAGTGACTTGATGCCCCTGGAAATAGTGCCTTAGCTTCCTAGCAGTGGTGACTAAAGCTAGGGCTAGTCTCTCAATCTTATGATACCTCTATTCTGCGCCTTTCAGCACCTTACTGACGTAGTACACGGGTCTCTCCCCTCTGCACCATCTTGTACTAGAATCGAACTCATGGCATTGTCGGTTAATGCGAGGTATAGTACCAGAGGGGAATTCTCTTTGGGTTTGGTCAGGATTGGTGGAGATGATAAGAAATATTTAACGGCAAGGAATGCCTCCTCACAAGCTGGTGTCCACTCGAACTCCTCGGCCTTATGAATTGTTGCAAAGAAGTGAATGGCTTTGTCGTCTGCGCAAGATAGGATCCGGGATAAGGCTGCCAACCTTCCCGTCAATTGTTGGACCTCAGTCTTGGAAGTGGGGCTTCTCATATCAAGGACTGCTTGACACTTATCCGAATTTTCCTCGATCCCCCGGTTTGTCAACATAAGCCCGAGGAACTTCCCGGCCTGCACCCCGAAAGTATATTTCTCTGGGTTCAGTCTCATGTCAAAGCTTCTGACAGATTGGAAGGTCTCATTTAAGTCCTCGACATGATGCTTCGAGGTTCCTACCTATTTGCATGGAAAAGACCTTGTCCATCAACCTCTGATAAGTAGCCCCTGCATTTTTGAGGCCTGTGTCACCACTTTCATGTGTGGGGTGAAGCTTCTAAATTGCCCAAGCAATTCCCTACATCATTTTGATCAATCTTATCATGTACCTTCGTTGGATGACATACACACCATTGGATTATATTTTTGGCTCCAAATCCATTTACCGAACCTAATTTCATTTACCAAGCCTAACTCCAAACCACCACCAATCCCAAGCCTAAATCCTATAAATAGAGGCATTCACCTCTTCATTCATCAAGCTTTGAAAGCCAAAGAAACTCTTGCCATTTCTCTCCTCATCCTTTCTAAACCTCTCACTCAAAGTTCATTTCCATAGAATTAGTAAGATTCACCTTGAATCCTACTAATTTTGAACTAAACCTTCATCGTTTCACTCTTTTCTTTTGTTGTTCATCATCAATTGTGGAAGATCAAAGCATTTGTGGTTGTGTTCTTCAAGTAGACTCAAAGTTTTTGAAATAAGTGGTAATTCTCTTGATCGATTTCATAATCAAAGATGTGATCCTTTGTTGTTTGTGTGTGATGCACCTTTGGTGCTACATTGATGCTATTTGCTTGCTTATTTGATGTATTTTCGTGCTCAAGTTGATACAAGATTACAAGGTGTTTGGTTTTATGCTTAAACAAGTTTTACTCCTTTTGATTGCTGTTTTATTTTGAAATAATATATAGTGCAATCGATTGCTCTCTGTGTGCAATCGATTGCACACTTGAAAACTGCGCAGATTTTGAAAACTGAAGAAGGAGAAATCGATTGCAATCTTAGAGCAATCGATTGCTTGCTAAGCAGGATGTGTTTTTTGCCTTGTTTTGCCTTGTTTTTGGTTCTAACTCTTTTCCTACTCCCTTATTTTGTTATTTTCTTTAAATCACAAGTTTAGAGGTCTAATTCCTCTCCAATGCCAATGGACTTAGGGCGTTGATAGGATGCAAATCTGAATCCGCAATATTAAGTGATTGAACTTGAAGGAAGGAACTTTTGAATGTGGTTCCATCTTTTATTTCTTTTTCTTTTGATCGATGAAAGTCTTTAATATCTTGAGAATTCTTATGGATTCTTGATAAAGACGATATTGCTACCTATTTTCTTTTTGTGCGGTATTGCTTTAGGAGAGTGATCTATATATCACTTCTCTCGCATACATTAGCACATAAATTGTTGACCGGTCTCGTTGTAGGGTGATTTCTACATAAATCACTTGGCGATCTGCTTAACATAGCTGTCATACCCCAAAATTTTCCCATCTCATTTCATCTTTCAAAGCTCATACCAAAGTTCAAGACTTAAGGACATACTCTCTTAAACAATGACCTCATAAACTAGGTGTAATACGGTGAACTGACTTTATCGGAATGTCGCGGTAAGCAAGAGTCGCCACCGACTTTTATTTTATCCAATTAGGAAAGGCTAAAAGAACAGGAAAATACCTTTGAAAGATTTTGAGTTCGGGGGGTAGGTTATACAAAGGGAAGGTTTAAGGCACCCTTCGTATCCATGGGCTCTTAATTGCTTAGCTCACTTGTTTGTTTGTTTGAAAAGATTTTGAATAAGTTTGAATAAGAACTTTAGCTTGTAAATAAGCGTAGTCTTTTTGAGTTTGATTTGAAAAGGAGGTGTGAAAAGGATTTTTGAATTTAGAGCAAGCAATTAGTAGCAACTACGCTAAGTTAGAAAAATTGTTCTTTTAGTCTTTCGGGCGAAAGAGTCTATCCATACCATGAGAAGGCAGGAAGTCTTTCAATTGGATGTTTGAAGGGTCATCGAGATATCGTCCGCCATAAGACTGTCCCATGCCATAAAGAGGGAAGGTAGTCTAGGGGAAGGATATAATAGTCATTAAATTTTTAGGCATCATGCGAGGATACCTTAGCAACTGGGACAATCATCTTTTACCGAGGCAACTTCGAGGGAGTTTCAATAACTTTAAAGGCAACATTTGCTTTAGGTATCCTCGGAATCGAGGGACTTGACTATTTTTAGGCAACAAAATTAAGGCAACAAGGCAGCAAGTGATAAGGCAACAGGCAACAAGAGGGGTTACCCTAAAGGTGTGTGGGTGCACAATCATGTGGTTAGCTTCGATGATATTTATCTTATAATTAGTGATCTAAGTTATTTAGCAGGCTTGCACTCCCTAGGATTACTAACCATGGCAGAAAATAAAACAGTTAAAATCCTACGCTATTACAATAAACACCTACGGGGATGGGGGAAATTAAAAGGCGAAAAATAAACCCTAACCTATTACAATAAAACCCTTATAGGGTAACAGAAAAATAAAGGCAGAAAATAATAGAGGGCAATAATTAATTTGCATATCTTGAATGCCTTGATCTTCCTCGAACCTTTGATTGACTCTGAACATCTGAGAATTAAACGAAAAATAATAAGGGTTAGTGTATTACAGATTTATTATTTACTGAGGCAAACCTTATTTCAAGTCAAGAGGCGAAATAAAAATAAAATGATGTTTAAACAAAAGAAATTAGAAACTTAGCTTTTTTGATCTGGTAGGGCGCATGGCTGAAAGATCTTTAATTAACCCTGAAAATTGGGCACAAAAAAAAGAAAAATGTTTTAGTGTATGAGTGACCTCAACAATTATAACGTGGTAGATTAAAAATTTAGATAATAATAATTTAGGAAAAAAAATAAAAAGGCAAGGTAAAAGGCAAACCCCGAAAAAGACAGAAGTTAATTCATGGTTAATAGAAAAACAGGTAAAAACATAGACTAAGGTTAATGGACAACACCTGCCAACAACAGTGATTAGTGATCATGATAGAAACAAGGTTTAAGGCATAAAATAAATTTAATTAGCCAAAACTTAAATTATTACCCTAAAATAAATATCAGCAAAAAAAAACGATTATTTTTAATGTAATAAGAAAATTCGGGTTTTCGATTAAAAATAAGTTGTTATATAAAGTAAAATGTTTTAATAAAATAAGTTAAATAAATAAAAGAAAAGAAAAATAGAAGTCATTAATAAATTAGAACTAAAAATAAATAAAATACAATAAATAAAATAAAGAGAACTTAGCTCTAGATTCTGTGTGGCTGGCTTCTGAGGGTACACCATAGAGCTGCGTTTCTACTCCTTCAGATCCTGCTTGGTGGAGATCCGGTGGCGGAGAGGTGAGGGAGTATTGTGCATGCTCGTATGTGAGGGGCACTGGATTCGTATGCACACACTATAAAAAAGATAGAGAAAAAAAGAACTGGCGCCTCCCAGTATCGAACCAATGCTCCCTCGGTTAACCTTCTCTTGTATAACCAACTAGCCTGTATTCATTAGCTGATAATAATATGACTCCAAAGCAATATATACAAAACATGAATTAATAATTGCCTTTTTCAAACCAAGTCAAACTAGGGCCCACTGGACAGGGAGGAACGAATGAGAGCTGGAGAGAGAGACTGAAACGTTTGACTCACCACACAGGGTGAGACACGCGTGCGCTGGGACAGTCAACCTGCTGACTGACGAACGAGACAGCACCACGTGTGGGGGTTGCTGTTCGTCTTCTTCCTCAAAATTACATGCGGAAATTCCTGCGGCCTTAGCTGCAGAATTTCCTGCGGATTTCTATAAATCCGAAGCTTTTCCATGGCAACGATCCCGATCCTGCAAAACAACACAAATAAATAGGCAAAAAGGATCCTATTCCCCTAAATTGGACCTCTTGAGTCCATGGGTGATGTTGTTTTTGGCTAATATGGCTTGTAACATAGAGAACGAAAGCATCACGTGTTCATGCCCTAACAATGGCAATACGTGATCTGGGCACTGAACCTTCCTTCCAATGATTCAAACCTGCTCTAATCATCATCATGAACTTGCACATATGGTTAGATTTCGTTTAAACACATTATATCGTAAAATACAAAAACCAAGAAAGCATGTAAATATAGAGATCATGGCATACTACTTTCCAGGTGCATTCAAACATATGTAACGAACCAAACCTTCTTTATATCACCTTAGAAGATGAATGGAAGGGTTGGAAGACTTTGAAACTTGCTGGAAGAGGCAATACGATATTGTCTTGTTTCTTGAATTTTTGTCACGTTTTTGCAAGTTCTTGGAGGCTTCAATTCGTAAACCCTTATGCTGAGTATGCTGTCCTATTTATAATGGTGATATTAGGGTTATAACTTTGCTTGAGGATCAAGTTGATTGGTGAGAGAAATTTGAAAGAGATCTTATTGATTTTTTGCATAAAATCTTTCTTCTTTGACTTTAATTCTATTCTTGCATATTTTCTCCTCAATCCTAGTCACCAAATTATATTTGATCAGATCTTGATTAAGGGAAAAATATTGGACCATTCATTATATAATTATCTTATGATTTACTTGATTTTATTTGAATTTATTTGAATAAAATCAAATATAAATAAAATAAATTCATAAAATAAATAATATTGGACTAATGGATCCTCCTTGGGCTTGTTATCACGTGACAAACTCAAAACCACAAGCCCATTACTCAAACATTAAGAATTTGCCAATTAGGGTTTCGCTTTCTTCTTGAAAATCGACCAACTTGTACCAATCATATCTCTCTCATTTTTTATTGTATGGAGGTGTTCTAGGACTTTTTGAAAAGCCCAAGATGTCTTCTACAAGCCACTTTGGAACATATTTTGCATTTGGAGATTTTATCTTGATGATATTGCTCCTGACAAAAAACAGCTTTTTGCGAGATTCTAGAAGGACCTGTAATGTTTTTGCTCATATCTCCCAAATGAAGCATTTTTGGACTTGGCTTGTGAGAGGCAAAATTGTAGAGAATTAAATTTCCTTAAAAATTAGCTTTGGATGAAAAATTTCTGATGTTCCATGTAGGAGTTATGGCTGGTCAAAGTTTAGTTGACTTTGGGTCAAAAACCCTAATTTAGAAACTTTAGGTTTTGTTGATTTATAATATTTCCTTGATGAACCATGATCAATTCTTGATCAAATGGTGAATGATACTTCAAAATAAGGATGTTGACAAAAAATCAGGAGTTTTGACTGTACTTTGACCACAGTTGACTTTTAGGTCAAATCAGTCGACTGTTGACTTTCTGAGCAATTGAGTGATCAAATCTTTGAATTGAGCCCTGAATTTTGTCATGGAGGTAATTTGAAACATCATAAACCATATGAGATGCATTGGAGCTTTTGATCTATTGATTTTCTTCAGAACAACACAAACCCTAGTTTCTTGAGCCTTTGTTTATGAGGGATGTCTTTGAGCTTTGTACCTTGATCTAAGTTTGATTTAAGAGAAATAAGATGGGCAAATTTTGGGGTATGACACTAGGGTTTTGATTTCTCTGAAGAAAATTAATAAATCAAGGTCCCCAATGGAATTCAGATGACTTATGATGTTTCAAACTATCTCAATGACAAAATTCAGGCTTCAATTCTAAGGATTGCCTAGTCAATTGCTCAAAAAGTCAACAGTCGACTAGTTTGACCTAAAAGTCAACTGTGGTCAAAGTACAGTCAAAATTCCTGATTTTCTATCAACATCCTTATTTTGAAGTATCATTCATCATTTGATCAAGGATTGATCATGATTCATCAAGGAAATTTCAGAAATCAACAAAACCTGAAGTTTCTAAATTAGGGTTCTTTGACCAAAAGTCAACTTAACTTTGACCAGCCATAACTTTCACATGGAACATCAGAAATTTCCCATCCAAAGCTCATTTTGAAGCAAATTGAATTCTCTACAACTTTGTCTCTCACATGCCAAGTCTAAAAATGCATTATTTGAGAATTATGGATCAAAAGATTATAAGTCCTTTTTGAAAGTCAACCAAAAGCAGTTTTTTGTCAAAGCCCATATCATCAAGATAAAATCCTCAAATGGAAAAAAGCTTCCAAAGTGGCTTGTAGAGGACATCTTGAGGTTTCCAAAAAGTTCTAGAAATCCTCCATATCTTAAAAATTGAGGGAGATATGCCTTGTCAAAGTTGGACCATTTTAAAGAAAAAAATGTGAAATAAAAGGCTCCAAAATGATTTTTTTTGCAAAGGGACCCAATCTTTTTTGGCACAATCTTCATCCTCAAGTTACCCAAGACTCCAAATTCAATTGCCACGAATTTACTTGTTTTATTTGATTTATTATGGATTTTTATTCATTTAAAAAGTGATTAAATTCAAATAAATCAAGGGAAAAAGCAAAGATTTAATTTGGCTCATAATTCTAATCAAATCCAATCAACATTAACTCCAAAAATCAATCAAATTTCGTGCACCAATTCATTGGAATAAGATTGGATCAAATTGGCCAAAATTGGAAGTTTTTAAAACCATATTTCCAATCAAATTTCTTCAATGGCAAATCAAATATTTAACAAGATTCAGGTCCAAATTATAACCCTAATTCATTCTCCTATAAGATCACAACAATTTCAGACCCCTAGTTCACGAATTCTCTGCCTCAAGAACCCTAGTGCCATTCAAAAAAAACTTCAAGAACAAGCAACTTCGATTTTGGAGATTGGGAGCGATTCAATCAATTCTGAGCATTGCTACACACTCTTTGAGGATCACTGAAGGTGTTTGGATTACTACACGACATCAACACCCCCAGATTTACCTCCATTGAGCTACGGTATGTATGAATCTAAACTTCTTCGATTGCTTTAATTCACAATGCATAAACATGTTTTGATTGCATAATCTTGTTTATTATGATGTGTGGAGTGTTTCTGGCTGGATAATTGTTTGGTTGCGTGCATATATTGTGAAACGCCATTGTTGGGTGTTAGGTTTTGTTTTATGGTTTTTCTATACAGGAACTTTTATGCCAAATTAAGACCATGGTTGAATTCGTGATGTAGCAACCTGCCCTAAAAATTTAGCTTTAGAGTCGCCACCTATTCTACCAAGGCGAATAGGAAACCTTTAATGATTAAGAGATTTAGGGTAAGATACTATATTCGGGTTAAGGGAAGGTGTTAGGCACCCAAAACCCTTCCCTAAAGGCTAACATTCAAAGATAAAGATTTATGGCTAACTATTAAGGTTTTATAGCTAAAGAATTGGACAGGGGGAAAATTGAGATTTTTGAGGAAGGGGACTCGCCTTGTTGCCAAGTGCCTACGTATCTCCTTAGGGAGGATCAGAGTCTACGTAGTTCGGGGAGGGTTGTACGCCATTTGAATTTGAAGTTGTTTTGAGGCTTTTTGAATGGCCTATCGTAGTTTGCGATTTGAAAGGCATTTAGAATTGCCTGATTGGAAAGGATTAAAATCCGTAGTATCGTGGTTTAGTGTGTTTTAAGTGTTTGGGCGTACAACCCTGATTTGGCACAATTAACCGCAATGATCAATAGGTTTGATCACCATAGTTAACAGATTAAGGATTTGCATTGTTACCAATTCAAATCGATTAATTCGATTATCACTAATAACAACTTATTGTATTTTATTGTTTTTATGAATTTTATTTTATACTGTTACCGCTCATAACCGGTTAATACGGTCACAAATAATAACAGATTAATTATAGAACGAGGCAGGATTAATCACCACAATCAATAAGATGATTGCAGCCATTTAATCGAATTTAGTTTGATTTTTATTTTTAATTAAATGGCATTTTAATTAAAATTATTGTTACCCACAGCGATTAATCGATTTAATCGGCACGAATAACAAATTAAAAATATTTAATATAAATATCATGTATTTATTCTATTATAATACAATTATTATTATATATTAAACATATGCATTTTAATTAAAGAAATAAACAAAACAAATAGAATTTATTTAGTTTATTAAGGTTTTGATTCCATGTGGTAACCATGAGGATTCATATTATAGGGACTCAACCAGGGGCGTTAGATCTGAAGTTAATGGAGGATTGAAGGTGGGATCGTGAGGGTGCATGATGGGAGTTATGCCCTGAGGCGCACCGGATCCACTAGAAATTCTCAGAAAAATAATATGTGGGAGGGGAGGCTCGAACCTGTGACCTCACCCTCCATGACACGCTTCTTAACCATTCCAACCATATGACGCGCTTGTTTATAATACGCTTTCAGTACAACAAATACAAAACAAGACTCTAAATGGAGATCATGCGCGCGAATATTCAAACGATCCAACCAACGGATGCCAACGCATCATCTTCCTCGCAAGTTTCCCTAAAGGCCTGTAAGTTTAGCTACGAAATTGCTACGGTTTTACTCGTAGCAAATCAGAATACGAAAATAGCGATTAGGCTATACTTTCACATAAATCTTTCGCGACCCCTGCAATCGTCTCACCCAAACCACGCGAGTTCATTCGTATATTCAATTAGCCCTAATTTTAACCCCAATAAGAAACCCCAAATTGGAAAACCTAGAACTCAAACCGGCCTCTAATGGCAAATCATGCTTAAGGCACATAAACACCAAGAAAACAATCCAGACATGATCAGAGCATCAATACCAACCAGAATATATGATTAAAACATTATGAAGATGCTTGTATTGTTCAGATCGAAGAGAAGTTTGAAACGACTTACCTTGACGGATATGAGGTATTTCTGGGGGTGCTGATGTCGCGCTTCGATCCAGACACGTTCAGAAGTCTCCAAGGAAGCGTTTGCGCCTCTTAATTCTTACTGAAACCTCCTAAAACTCAAAATCCGAATCCAAGTTCTTTGGTGATTTTCTTGTTCTTGCCCTTATGTTTCTCTCTCAATTTTTGCGTCCCCTAGTCTGGTGCTTGATGTTGTATACTTATAGGGAATAAAATTAGGTCAAGAAAAGAACCAAAAACTCTTTGAATCAAATCTTTCCATGTTTGAGAATTTGACTTGATTTCTTGAATTCTAAGCTACTATATTTGGCCCAATTTGTATTAATTTCCTTCTCCAATCACTATGCACGAAATTACATTATATTTGATTATCAAATCTGATTGGAAATCAAACAAAATATAATTTTAACAAAATATTTGATTTTTAGTCTTTATTAAATCATAAAAATGAAATAAAAATTATATTAATTCAAATATAATGCTAATTTTTGTGGCAAGTGATTTTTGGGCATGCTAATAGCTTGTGGACCAAGTTTGTATGAAAATACTATGGGCCCTCTTGCAAAGTTTCTCCATTTGAACCCTCCTTTTTCACATTTGGTCCCTAAAAATCACTTGACTTTGATCAAGCATATCTCCCTCAATTTTTGAGCTATGAGGGAGTTCTAATACTTTTTAGAAACCTCAAGAGGTCCTCTACAAGCCACTTTGGAACATATTCTTCATTTGAAGCTTTTATCTTGACCATATTCTCTTTGGGAAAAAACTGCTTTTGAAGGATGCCTGATAATGACCTGTAATCTTTTGCCTTGTATCTCCTAAATGAAGCATTTCTAGCCTTGGCTTGTGAGACACAAAGTTGTAGAGAATTCAATTTCCTTCAGAATAGGCTTTGAGTGGGGAATTTCTGATGTTCCATGTGAAAGTTATGCCCAGTCAAAGTTGGGTTGACTTTCTCCTAAGAAACCCTAATTTGAACCTTTTCATATTTATTCATCTCTGAGTTTCTATTAATGGAATCATGATCAATTCTTGATCAAATGATGGTTATGCACCCCATACTTGATGCTTGCCCAATGATTATGATTTGCATCATGCCTTGATTGTGATTGACCTTTCAGTTTGAATCAATTGACTGTGAATTATCTGGCTCATTTAAATGAGCCATGTCTTGAGATTTGAACTTGCCTTTGTTATGAGAGAAGTGTGGGAGGTAAATTTTGGGGTATGACAGCTGCCCCTATTTAATTACCTTGGATTGGGTGACAAGAGGGCGTGTAGACCTCGCGTCGTTCCGATCGAAGAGTTATTAAATACTGGAAGACCCTTAAATTTGCCTTGAATTTGAGTATGGATGAAGAGAAATGTCCTGCTAAAGCCTGAGTCTTACATAGCGAGGACCTCTGTTGGTTGTGTAATCGGCTTGCTATGGCCAGCAAGCCTCCGCAGTTTGTGAACCCCTACTTACTATAGTTCTAGTAAGTTTTCGTAGTTTGTGAACCCCTCACTTACTATAGTTCTAGTAAGTCTCCACAGTTTGTGAACCCCTACTTACTATAGTTCTAGTAAGTCTTCGTAGTTTGTGAACCCCTACTTACCATAGTTCTAGTAAGTCTTCTCGTATTTTGTGAACCTCTCACTTACCATAGTGCTGGTAAGCTATTCGCAGTTTGTGAACCTCTCACTTACCATAGTGCTGGTAAGCTACTCGCAGCTTGTGAACTTCTCACTTACCATAGTGCTGGTAAGCTACTCGCATTTTGTGAACCTCTCACTTACCATAGTGCTGGTAAGCTACTCGCAGTTTGTGAACCTCTCACTTACCATAGTGCTGGTAAGCTACTCGCATTTTGTGAACCTCTCACTTACCATAGTGCTGGTAAGCTACTCGCAGTTTGTGAACCTCTCACTTACCATAGTTCTGGTAAGTTTTCGTAGTTTGTGGACCCCTATAGAATTGCTTGCTATAGTTCTAGCAAGTTCACCTGCACGAAAAAGATTCACCTGTTTTGGAGACTCACGACTATAGGGTCGGAGAAAATACACCTTTCACAACACGAGGGTTGGAGACTAGGCTTTTGTAGTGTGATTTGGATTTTGATGTAATAGTCAGACGGGAACTGACTACCAGACGGGAACTGGATTTAATGATTTTCCAGGACGAGAACTGGACTTTGAACTGGTTTGGTTTGCCAATAAAAATTGGGCTTTTGTGATATGTATATGCTAATGCTAATACGTATGCATGTATGCTAATGCTGATGCAATCCCATGGTTTTATCTCCTCAAACCCATTGAACTTGTTTATTCCATGCTTGCACTTATACCCTGACTATGCTTATGCTGGCTTTGTAATGTTTATGTATGCTTATACTTATGCGTATGTTTGGTTGACGTAATGAGTGGAACGAAGTAATGTCTTCTGTAAGATTACCTGAAAAGGTCTTTTTGGAATGGAAGTGAATGTTTGTCTTAAAGAAGACTATCTGAAATGATTTATCGAAATGGTAGCAATTTGTCTTAGAGAAGACCACCTGTAAAGGCTCTTAGCGTAGATAGAAATTTGTCTTAAAGAAGATCACTTGAAAAAGTTCTTAGCAAGGGATGAAGAATGTCTTTAAAGATGACTACCTGAAAAGGTTGAAAGATGTCTTAAAGAAGACTACCTGAAGAGGTTCTTGAGAGGGATGACGAATTGTTTTTTTTAAAGGGACTACCTGAAAAGGTGCTTAGGACAAGAATGTCTCGAAGAAGGCTACCTGAAAAGGTGCTTAGAAAAGTAACGTCTTGAAGAAGACTACCTGAAAAGGTATTTAGAAAAAGAATGTCTTGAAGAAGACTACCTCAAAAGGTACTTAGAAAAAGAATGTCCTGAAGAAGACTACCTAAACAGGTGCTTAGAAGAAAAATGTCTTGAAGAAGACTACCTCAAAAGGTACTTTGAAAAAGAAATGTCTAAAAAAGACTACCTGAAAAGGTGCTTAGAAAAAGAATGTCTTGAAGAAGACTACCTCAAAAGGTACTTGGAAAAAGAAATGTCTTTAAAAAGACTACCTGAAAAGGTGCTTAGAAAAAGAATGTCTTGAAGAAGACTACCTCAAGAGGTACTCAGAAAGGTAATGTCCTGAAGAAGACTGCCTGAAAAGGAACTTAGAAAAGAAATGTCTTGAAAAAAAACTACCTAAAGAGGTTCTTGGAAATAGTGATAATTTGTCTTGCATAAGACAGCTTGAGGAAACTCCTAGAAAGGTTTTTGGACAGGATCGTAAGATTTGTCTTAAGGAAGACTGCCTAAAAAGGTATGGTGTAATGTGTCAACCAATGTGTGTAAATGCATGATTTATATGTATTTGTATGATGCTCCAATGGTAGGTTATTGATAACCAAAGCGTATATAGTTCGCTGGAGTTGTAGGTCTGTTTGTTAGGATGGGGTGTGATGCTAGCGCGATTTCCCAATACCTGTTTTGTTTGAGCTTGGAAGATCGTAGTTAGGAGAAAGATTTGTTCGATGTTGTAAAGTGCGAGAACGCCCTTTTTTATGCTGCGTGTCTTATGGATTTGATATCCATTGCCCCAATATTTTCATGGAGAAAGATGCTTATGAAGGAAGTGTCCCAGGGAATAGCCTTGTCATATGCTTCGATGTTTAGATTGAAGGGTGTGCCCCTGATCTCCAGGTCATGGAAGGTTATCCATAGTGTTCTATCCTTTGAATTTGAATTCTTCCCATGTCTGACATGCCCCTGTTTGAGATTGCTTTGAGATGTGCCCCAAGTCGATTGAACCTTAGGAAGACTGCCCCTAGTTAATAGGATGTTCGATTGTATGCCCCTGTGCTCCTTGAAATTTTTGCCCCTATTTAGGAGAACCCCCTAGATGTGGTTTCCCCGACTCCAGGGTCTTTATTAGTAATGATCACCTTTGATTAACCCATTTCGAGATTTCCTCGATACTAAGTGTATACTCGTAGATGGTGTTGTACTTTTTGAGAAGTAGCTCCAATGGAATGCGTATGCAAGTTTTGAAATCGAAGTCCGTTATGAATTAGGACTGGATGGTTTTGAAAAGAATGCTTGAAGAAGCATAGTGATTAGAAGTAGTTTTAACAAACATAGGAGTCAGTATAACAAATTCCTGCTTAATATGCTTTCGTAGTTAACCTTGCCTCAATTAGGACTTTTAAATGTTGTAACTTGGCCTGGTTCATGTTTTAAGAAACAATGGATATAAGGCTCAAAATTTTATTTATCCCACCCCTTTCTCCTTGATGTTCTCCAGATCCTAAAAATTCGCCTAATCCAATGGATGTGCTTTGTTTGCAAGAGAATCGTTTCAGTTTCGATGTTGAGCAGAAGCCTTAGTAGAGATCCAAACTTTGATGACATATGTTGTAAAGATCCAAGCATTGATGTGAAGCTTTGATGGTTTAGCAGTCACAAGATTATCCTTTGTATTTTGCCTTTGTTTTTATCCCTTATTTTTGCATGAGCTAATTCTTTTGAATTTGACCCATCGGGATGGCCCAATTTTGCCTAAGTCTTTTTGTTTCCTTTTATGGAATTTTCATTTTGACTTAGCAGGCGTTTTTTATTCTTGAAAGCTCCTTTTGAGATTGATTCTTGGATATTGCATGTTGTGACTGCTATGTTGATTTTGATTTGTAAGCTTCGCCTTTGATACTTCCTCGATCTTGAACGATGTAATGAGGAAGAAGGTGTTGTAAATGTTACCTCTATTGCTTCCTCAATCTTGGATGAATGTGAGGAAGAAGATATGCTTGAACCTTATGCTTGGATTGACTGATTCTCTTGGCAACCAAAATACATCATTGAATTAGTTGACATCTACCCTGCCCCTGGTTAAAATCAAGGTTCTTTTGAAAAGTAGAAACAAACTCCAACTCCTGGCTCGAGGGGGTAACGAGGGATTAACATCCTTATATCTCCACTGTTTGGGAATGGAAACAATGCCTGTACATCCTCGGCTTGGTCTTACCTTGAAAGCATATATTTAGCTGGACTTAGTTTTTGTATTCGTCATTCTCCCTCAAGTTTGTTAATAACCCTAAAAATAGAAGTGTGTGACTGGAAAGTCATGGTAGTGAGTGAATGAATTGACTCCAAAACCTGCATGGTTGTCCCCTTAGAATTACTAATCCGAAGGTACAACTTTTATCTTGAGTAACACTTAGCGGTCGTAAGGGTTGAAATTGTGAGCACGGTAAACACCTATTGATCCTAGGGATAATCTCCTTTGTAGATCCACTGACCTTGTTTCACTCCTTAGATTCTTAAACTTGTAGAGGTGAGGTCAACCTCGAATTTTCTTTGGACATGTCAAACCTGGCGGGAATAAATCGTTAGCGGTGGGTTTTCGTCGTATCGGAACTTCATGAGTTTCCTTAGACTGAACCTCTTTTGCTTTTTTTTCAGGATAGTATCACACCATTTGCAACCTTCAGCGTTTGTAAATTAATGAAGAAAATCTATGACCCTTTCTCCCTTGGCGTGGAGTTAACACAGGTCGCCTTCCCTTCATAGTAGTCATGCATCTTTGTTCAGGATTTTGCCCCAGTTGGACTAATCCTTGCCCCCAGGTTATCGTAGAGCGTCCGTGTAAGTTTGTTATGTTCGTAGATGAACCCCTTATGATTAGATACATCTTGAGTGTGTCTATGAGGGAACTCTTTGTTGAACTAATCCTTGCTCGATGACAACCTTTATTGTATTTATAATTCTGTTATGACAAGGCATGGACATGCGGCTAGCATGGTGAAAGACATCCTCTTTTCTTTAGCAAGACTAGGACCTTTTATTCTCCTTGCTCCATAGTCTACGATCCTTTGATTTTTTTTGAAGTTTCGGGAAACCGGCTAGCATGGTAAGTGTGGATGCGGGCGAAGATGCAAATGTAAATGCATGAATGCATGAAAATGCAAATGTACGCGTACGCGAGAGACTCCTTATATTGTAACTCCGTGTATGCAATGCAGACGAGTGACATGTAATCCTAGGGATAGCCTTAGAGGCGACATTAGACCCTCTTGGAATCTTTGCAGGATAAATGTTATGACACGCTAAAGGAAATCCCTTGGATTCGAGAGTATGCAGAAGATAGCGGCTAGTGACCGTTCAAGATAGTCACTAAATCTCATGGCCATCGAGAGGCCAATCAACGTGTACCAATGAATTTGTCCCTCGTGGGAAGGTTCTCTATGCGGAACACAACCTATCTAAGGACGATATGGACGAAGAGAAATCCCTACAGGCTAGGGATGTGATGTGTAAATGGAGATCCCAAACTCTACAAGTTAGAGGGTGCGCGGGAATGAGCATGGAGTGACCGTTCAGGACAGTCACTAGCTTTCATAGCCATCGAGAGGCCAATCGAACGCATGCTAGTGAAGTTTTCCTTCGGGGAAGGACGCGTCGTTGTGAAAACGCACGAGTGTGAAAGAAAATCCCTATAGGCTAGGGAGTACGTAGGAGTAAGCACGGGGTGACCGTTTAAGACAGTCACTGAATCGCATGGCCATCGAGAGGCCAATTGACGTGTGTTAATGGAAATGTCCTTCGGGGAAGGACACGCAGTTGTAGATACAAGGATATAAAAGTAAAATCCCTACAGGTTAAGGAGTGCGTAGATGGTGATGTCCTTTGTGGGAAAGACATGATCTTTAGAAATTAGAGTCCCTACAGGCTAGGGACCACGTGGGGATACCTGCAAAATCGAAGCACATGGATATTCGAAGTATATAAATTGCAAACATATGAAGAGAACAGCAGCACAAAAGTCCTAGGTTCATAGGTTCGACGTAGCGGCTCTAGGGAGCCTACCCTTTTTTTTGGGAGTGTTCTAGAAGGTCTCATGGGGTCGTTCGTAGCCTCCGAGACTTTTTCGTCTCTTCGGATTTTGGAACAACTCATTTTATCCATGAGGTTCGAATTTTTGGGGTAGGTTCCCGGAGAGATCAGCTAAGTATCCAGTCCAGCCCTCCACAAAGTCAAGCTTCGTTTCGGACCTTTCCGAATACCTAACCCACTCCGAGTGGAGTTATCAGTGAGACTCGTAAGGCGATTCATGTCCCCTTTTGGTCTCAAAGTTAACTCCCACACTTAGGTTTTAACAACAATATAATATACCCAACAGATGCAATAGAAATAGAATATTCACTTAAATAAATATTTAATTACATTGCAGTAATGAAATCGCAGAGGAAGATAAATAAATAAAATTTAAATATTTATACTAACCTCGAAATCCGGCCGCTTATAGTTTAGACAATATATTAAAGCAGCGAATATTTAAAAATATATATTCACAAATAAATGAATAACAAAAAATTAAAAAAATAGATATTTACAAAAATAAATAAACCCTAATTTTTGGCGTATTAGCCAAACCCTAAAAATTTCGCCAAAAACCTAAACCGTTTGCCACAAACCTAAACCTAAACCCTCTCAAGCCTTAGGAGCATAGTAATTCACTGTTAAGTATGTCCCCAGCAGAGTCGCCAGCTGTAGCAACCTGCCCTAAAAATTTAGCTTTAGAGTCGCCACCTATTCTACCAAGGCGAATAGGAAACCTTTAATGATTAAGAGATTTAGGGTAAGATACTATATTCGGGTTAAGGGAAGGTGTTAGGCACCCAAAACCCTTCCCTAAAGGCTAACATTCAAAGATAAAGATTTATGGCTAACTATTAAGGTTTTATAGCTAAAGAATTGGACAGGGGGAAAATTGAGATTTTTGAGGAAGGGGACTCGCCTTGTTGCCAAGTGCCTACGTATCTCCTTAGGGAGGATCAGAGTCTACGTAGTTCGGGGAGGGTTGTACGCCATTTGAATTTGAAGTTGTTTTGAGGCTTTTTGAATGGCCTATCGTAGTTTGCGATTTGAAAGGCATTTAGAATTGCCTGATTGGAAAGGATTAAAATCCGTAGTATCGTGGTTTAGTGTGTTTTAAGTGTTTGGGCGTACAACCCTGATTTGGCACAATTAACCGCAATGATCAATAGGTTTGATCACCATAGTTAACAGATTAAGGATTTGCATTGTTACCAATTCAAATCGATTAATTCGATTATCACTAATAACAACTTATTGTATTTTATTATTTTTATGAATTTTATTTTATACTGTTACCGCTCATAACCGGTTAATACGGTCACAAATAATAACAGATTAATTATAGAACGAGGCAGGATTAATCACCACAATCAATAAGATGATTGCAGCCATTTAATCGAATTTAGTTTGATTTTTATTTTTAATTAAATGGCATTTTAATTAAAATTATTGTTACCCACAGCGATTAATCGATTTAATCGGCACGAATAACAAATTAAAAATATTTAATATAAATATCATGTATTTATTCTATTATAATACAATTATTATTATATATTAAACATATGCATTTTAATTAAAGAAATAAACAAAACAAATAGAATTTATTTAGTTTATTAAGGTTTTGATTCCATGTGGTAACCATGAGGATTCATATTATAGGGACTCAACCAGGGGCGTTAGATCTGAAGTTAATGGAGGATTGAAGGTGGGATCGTGAGGGTGCATGATGGGAGTTATGCCCTGAGGCGCACCGGATCCACTAGAAATTCTCAGAAAAATAATATGTGGGAGGGGAGGCTCGAACCTGTGACCTCACCCTCCATGACACGCTTCTTAACCATTCCAACCATATGACGCGCTTGTTTATAATACGCTTTCAGTACAACAAATACAAAACAAGACTCTAAATGGAGATCATGCGCGCGAATATTCAAACGATCCAACCAACGGATGCCAACGCATCATCTTCCTCGCAAGTTTCCCTAAAGGCCTGTAAGTTTAGCTACGAAATTGCTACGGTTTTACTCGTAGCAAATCAGAATACGAAAATAGCGATTAGGCTATACTTTCACATAAATCTTTCGCGACCCCTGCAATCGTCTCACCCAAACCACGCGAGTTCATTCGTATATTCAATTAGCCCTAATTTTAACCCCAATAAGAAACCCCAAATTGGAAAACCTAGAACTCAAACCGGCCTCTAATGGCAAATCATGCTTAAGGCACATAAACACCAAGAAAACAATCCAGACATGATCAGAGCATCAATACCAACCAGAATATATGATTAAAACATTATGAAGATGCTTGTATTGTTCAGATCGAAGAGAAGTTTGAAACGACTTACCTTGACGGATATGAGGTATTTCTGGGGGTGCTGATGTCGCGCTTCGATCCAGACACGTTCAGAAGTCTCCAAGGAAGCGTTTGCGCCTCTTAATTCTTACTGAAACCTCCTAAAACTCAAAATCCGAATCCAAGTTCTTTGGTGATTTTCTTGTTCTTGCCCTTATGTTTCTCTCTCAATTTTTGCGTCCCCTAGTCTGGTGCTTGATGTTGTATACTTATAGGGAATAAAATTAGGTCAAGAAAAGAACCAAAAACTCTTTGAATCAAATCTTTCCATGTTTGAGAATTTGACTTGATTTCTTGAATTCTAAGCTACTATATTTGGCCCAATTTGTATTAATTTCCTTCTCCAATCACTATGCACGAAATTACATTATATTTGATTATCAAATCTGATTGGAAATCAAACAAAATATAATTTTAACAAAATATTTGATTTTTAGTCTTTATTAAATCATAAAAATGAAATAAAAATTATATTAATTCAAATATAATGCTAATTTTTGTGGCAAGTGATTTTTGGGCATGCTAATAGCTTGTGGACCAAGTTTGTATGAAAATACTATGGGCCCTCTTGCAAAGTTTCTCCATTTGAACCCTCCTTTTTCACATTTGGTCCCTAAAAATCACTTGACTTTGATCAAGCATATCTCCCTCAATTTTTGAGCTATGAGGGAGTTCTAATACTTTTTAGAAACCTCAAGAGGTCCTCTACAAGCCACTTTGGAACATATTCTTCATTTGAAGCTTTTATCTTGACCATATTCTCTTTGGGAAAAAACTGCTTTTGAAGGATGCCTGATAATGACCTGTAATCTTTTGCCTTGTATCTCCTAAATGAAGCATTTCTAGCCTTGGCTTGTGAGACACAAAGTTGTAGAGAATTCAATTTCCTTCAGAATAGGCTTTGAGTGGGGAATTTCTGATGTTCCATGTGAAAGTTATGCCCAGTCAAAGTTGGGTTGACTTTCTCCTAAGAAACCCTAATTTGAACCTTTTCATATTTATTCATCTCTGAGTTTCTATTAATGGAATCATGATCAATTCTTGATCAAATGATGGTTATGCACCCCATACTTGATGCTTGCCCAATGATTATGATTTGCATCATGCCTTGATTGTGATTGACCTTTCAGTTTGAATCAATTGACTGTGAATTATCTGGCTCATTTAAATGAGCCATGTCTTGAGATTTGAACTTGCCTTTGTTATGAGAGAAGTGTGGGAGGTAAATTTTGGGGTATGACAGCTGCCCCTATTTAATTACCTTGGATTGGGTGACAAGAGGGCGTGTAGACCTCGCGTCGTTCCGATCGAAGAGTTATTAAATACTGGAAGACCCTTAAATTTGCCTTGAATTTGAGTATGGATGAAGAGAAATGTCCTGCTAAAGCCTGAGTCTTACATAGCGAGGACCTCTGTTGGTTGTGTAATCGGCTTGCTATGGCCAGCAAGCCTCCGCAGTTTGTGAACCCCTACTTACTATAGTTCTAGTAAGTTTTCGTAGTTTGTGAACCCCTCACTTACTATAGTTCTAGTAAGTCTCCACAGTTTGTGAACCCCTACTTACTATAGTTCTAGTAAGTCTTCGTAGTTTGTGAACCCCTACTTACCATAGTTCTAGTAAGTCTTCTCGTATTTTGTGAACCTCTCACTTACCATAGTGCTGGTAAGCTATTCGCAGTTTGTGAACCTCTCACTTACCATAGTGCTGGTAAGCTACTCGCAGCTTGTGAACTTCTCACTTACCATAGTGCTGGTAAGCTACTCGCATTTTGTGAACCTCTCACTTACCATAGTGCTGGTAAGCTACTCGCAGTTTGTGAACCTCTCACTTACCATAGTGCTGGTAAGCTACTCGCATTTTGTGAACCTCTCACTTACCATAGTGCTGGTAAGTTACTCGCAGTTTGTGAACCTCTCACTTACCATAGTTCTGGTAAGTTTTCGTAGTTTGTGGACCCCTATAGAATTGCTTGCTATAGTTCTAGCAAGTTCACCTGCACGAAAAAGATTCACCTGTTTTGGAGACTCACGACTATAGGGTCGGAGAAAATACACCTTTCACAACACGAGGGTTGGAGACTAGGCTTTTGTAGTGTGATTTGGATTTTGATGTAATAGTCAGACGGGAACTGACTACCAGACGGGAACTGGATTTAATGATTTTCCAGGACGAGAACTGGACTTTGAACTGGTTTGGTTTGCCAATAAAAATTGGGCTTTTGTGATATGTATATGCTAATGCTAATACGTATGCATGTATGCTAATGCTGATGCAATCCCATGGTTTTATCTCCTCAAACCCATTGAACTTGTTTATTCCATGCTTGCACTTATACCCTGACTATGCTTATGCTGGCTTTGTAATGTTTATGTATGCTTATACTTATGCGTATGTTTGGTTGACGTAATGAGTGGAACGAAGTAATGTCTTCTGTAAGATTACCTGAAAAGGTCTTTTTGGAATGGAAGTGAATGTTTGTCTTAAAGAAGACTATCTGAAATGATTTATCGAAATGGTAGCAATTTGTCTTAGAGAAGACCACCTGTAAAGGCTCTTAGCGTAGATAGAAATTTGTCTTAAAGAAGATCACTTGAAAAAGTTCTTAGCAAGGGATAAAGAATGTCTTTAAAGATGACTACCTGAAAAGGTTGAAAGATGTCTTAAAGAAGACTACCTGAAGAGGTTCTTGAGAGGGATGACGAATTGTTTTTTTTTAAAGGGACTACCTGAAAAGGTGCTTAGGACAAGAATGTCTCGAAGAAGGCTACCTGAAAAGGTGCTTAGAAAAGTAACGTCTTGAAGAAGACTACCTGAAAAGGTATTTAGAAAAAGAATGTCTTGAAGAAGACTACCTCAAAAGGTACTTAGAAAAAGAATGTCCTGAAGAAGACTACCTAAACAGGTGCTTAGAAGAAAAATGTCTTGAAGAAGACTACCTCAAAAGGTACTTTGAAAAAGAAATGTCTAAAAAAGACTACCTGAAAAGGTGCTTAGAAAAAGAATGTCTTGAAGAAGACTACCTCAAAAGGTACTTGGAAAAAGAAATGTCTTTAAAAAGACTACCTGAAAAGGTGCTTAGAAAAAGAATGTCTTGAAGAAGACTACCTCAAGAGGTACTCAGAAAGGTAATGTCCTGAAGAAGACTGCCTGAAAAGGAACTTAGAAAAGAAATGTCTTGAAAAAAAACTACCTAAAGAGGTTCTTGGAAATAGTGATAATTTGTCTTGCATAAGACAGCTTGAGGAAACTCCTAGAAAGGTTTTTGGACAGGATCGTAAGATTTGTCTTAAGGAAGACTGCCTAAAAAGGTATGGTGTAATGTGTCAACCAATGTGTGTAAATGCATGATTTATATGTATTTGTATGATGCTCCAATGGTAGGTTATTGATAACCAAAGCGTATATAGTTCGCTGGAGTTGTAGGTCTGTTTGTTAGGATGGGGTGTGATGCTAGCGCGATTTCCCAATACCTGTTTTGTTTGAGCTTGGAAGATCGTAGTTAGGAGAAAGATTTGTTCGATGTTGTAAAGTGCGAGAACGCCCTTTTTTATGCTGCGTGTCTTATGGATTTGATATCCATTGCCCCAATATTTTCATGGAGAAAGATGCTTATGAAGGAAGTGTCCCAGGGAATAGCCTTGTCATATGCTTCGATGTTTAGATTGAAGGGTGTGCCCCTGATCTCCAGGTCATGGAAGGTTATCCATAGTGTTCTATCCTTTGAATTTGAATTCTTCCCATGTCTGACATGCCCCTGTTTGAGATTGCTTTGAGATGTGCCCCAAGTCGATTGAACCTTAGGAAGACTGCCCCTAGTTAATAGGATGTTCGATTGTATGCCCCTGTGCTCCTTGAAATTTTTGCCCCTATTTAGGAGAACCCCCTAGATGTGGTTTCCCCGACTCCAGGGTCTTTATTAGTAATGATCACCTTTGATTAACCCATTTCGAGATTTCCTCGATACTAAGTGTATACTCGTAGATGGTGTTGTACTTTTTGAGAAGTAGCTCCAATGGAATGCGTATGCAAGTTTTGAAATCGAAGTCCGTTATGAATTAGGACTGGATGGTTTTGAAAAGAATGCTTGAAGAAGCATAGTGATTAGAAGTAGTTTTAACAAACATAGGAGTCAGTATAACAAATTCCTGCTTAATATGCTTTCGTAGTTAACCTTGCCTCAATTAGGACTTTTAAATGTTGTAACTTGGCCTGGTTCATGTTTTAAGAAACAATGGATATAAGGCTCAAAATTTTATTTATCCCACCCCTTTCTCCTTGATGTTCTCCAGATCCTAAAAATTCGCCTAATCCAATGGATGTGCTTTGTTTGCAAGAGAATCGTTTCAGTTTCGATGTTGAGCAGAAGCCTTAGTAGAGATCCAAACTTTGATGACATATGTTGTAAAGATCCAAGCATTGATGTGAAGCTTTGATGGTTTAGCAGTCACAAGATTATCCTTTGTATTTTGCCTTTGTTTTTATCCCTTATTTTTGCATGAGCTAATTCTTTTGAATTTGACCCATCGGGATGGCCCAATTTTGCCTAAGTCTTTTTGTTTCCTTTTATGGAATTTTCATTTTGACTTAGCAGGCGTTTTTTATTCTTGAAAGCTCCTTTTGAGATTGATTCTTGGATATTGCATGTTGTGACTGCTATGTTGATTTTGATTTGTAAGCTTCGCCTTTGATACTTCCTCGATCTTGAACGATGTAATGAGGAAGAAGGTGTTGTAAATGTTACCTCTATTGCTTCCTCAATCTTGGATGAATGTGAGGAAGAAGATATGCTTGAACCTTATGCTTGGATTGACTGATTCTCTTGGCAACCAAAATACATCATTGAATTAGTTGACATCTACCCTGCCCCTGGTTAAAATCAAGGTTCTTTTGAAAAGTAGAAACAAACTCCAACTCCTGGCTCGAGGGGGTAACGAGGGATTAACATCCTTATATCTCCACTGTTTGGGAATGGAAACAATGCCTGTACATCCTCGGCTTGGTCTTACCTTGAAAGCATATATTTAGCTGGACTTAGTTTTTGTATTCGTCATTCTCCCTCAAGTTTGTTAATAACCCTAAAAATAGAAGTGTGTGACTGGAAAGTCATGGTAGTGAGTGAATGAATTGACTCCAAAACCTGCATGGTTGTCCCCTTAGAATTACTAATCCGAAGGTACAACTTTTATCTTGAGTAACACTTAGCGGTCGTAAGGGTTGAAATTGTGAGCACGGTAAACACCTATTGATCCTAGGGATAATCTCCTTTGTAGATCCACTGACCTTGTTTCACTCCTTAGATTCTTAAACTTGTAGAGGTGAGATCAACCTCGAATTTTCTTTGGACATGTCAAACCTGGCGGGAATAAATCGTTAGCGGTGGGTTTTCGTCGTATCGGAACTTCATGAGTTTCCTTAGACTGAACCTCTTTTGCTTTTTTTTCAGGATAGTATCACACCATTTGCAACCTTCAGCGTTTGTAAATTAATGAAGAAAATCTATGACCCTTTCTCCCTTGGCGTGGAGTTAACACAGGTCGCCTTCCCTTCATAGTAGTCATGCATCTTTGTTCAGGATTTTGCCCCAGTTGGACTAATCCTTGCCCCCAGGTTATCGTAGAGCGTCCGTGTAAGTTTGTTATGTTCGTAGATGAACCCCTTATGATTAGATACATCTTGAGTGTGTCTATGAGGGAACTCTTTGTTGAACTAATCCTTGCTCGATGACAACCTTTATTGTATTTATAATTCTGTTATGACAAGGCATGGACATGCGGCTAGCATGGTGAAAGACATCCTCTTTTCTTTAGCAAGACTAGGACCTTTTATTCTCCTTGCTCCATAGTCTACGATCCTTTGATTTTTTTTGAAGTTTCGGGAAACCGGCTAGCATGGTAAGTGTGGATGCGGGCGAAGATGCAAATGTAAATGCATGAATGCATGAAAATGCAAATGTACGCGTACGCGAGAGACTCCTTATATTGTAACTCCGTGTATGCAATGCAGACGAGTGACATGTAATCCTAGGGATAGCCTTAGAGGCGACATTAGACCCTCTTGGAATCTTTGCAGGATAAATGTTATGACACGCTAAAGGAAATCCCTTGGATTCGAGAGTATGCAGAAGATAGCGGCTAGTGACCGTTCAAGATAGTCACTAAATCTCATGGCCATCGAGAGGCCAATCAACGTGTACCAATGAATTTGTCCCTCGTGGGAAGGTTCTCTATGCGGAACACAACCTATCTAAGGACGATATGGACGAAGAGAAATCCCTACAGGCTAGGGATGTGATGTGTAAATGGAGATCCCAAACTCTACAAGTTAGAGGGTGCGCGGGAATGAGCATGGAGTGACCGTTCAGGACAGTCACTAGCTTTCATAGCCATCGAGAGGCCAATCGAACGCATGCTAGTGAAGTTTTCCTTCGGGGAAGGACGCGTCGTTGTGAAAACGCACGAGTGTGAAAGAAAATCCCTATAGGCTAGGGAGTATGTAGGAGTAAGCACGGGGTGACCGTTTAAGACAGTCACTGAATCGCATGGCCATCGAGAGGCCAATTGACGTGTGTTAATGGAAATGTCCTTCGGGGAAGGACACGCAGTTGTAGATACAAGGATATAAAAGTAAAATCCCTACAGGTTAAGGAGTGCGTAGATGGTGATGTCCTTTGTGGGAAAGACATGATCTTTAGAAATTAGAGTCCCTACAGGCTAGGGACCACGTGGGGATACCTGCAAAATCGAAGCACATGGATATTCGAAGTATATAAATTGCAAACATATGAAGAGAACAGCAGCACAAAAGTCCTAGGTTCATAGGTTCGACGTAGCGGCTCTAGGGAGCCTACCCTTTTTTTTGGGAGTGTTCTAGAAGGTCTCATGGGGTCGTTCGTAGCCTCCGAGACTTTTTCGTCTCTTCGGATTTTGGAACAACTCATTTTATCCATGAGGTTCGAATTTTTGGGGTAGGTTCCCGGAGAGATCAGCTAAGTATCCAGTCCAGCCCTCCACAAAGTCAAGCTTCGTTTCGGACCTTTCCGAATACCTAACCCACTCCGAGTGGAGTTATCAGTGAGACTCGTAAGGCGATTCATGTCCCCTTTTGGTCTCAAAGTTAACTCCCACACTTAGGTTTTAACAACAATATAATATACCCAACAGATGCAATAGAAATAGAATATTCACTTAAATAAATATTTAATTACATTGCAGTAATGAAATCGCAGAGGAAGATAAATAAATAAAATTTAAATATTTATACTAACCTCGAAATCCGGCCGCTTATAGTTTAGACAATATATTAAAGCAGCGAATATTTAAAAATATATATTCACAAATAAATGAATAACAAAAAATTAAAAAAATAGATATTTACAAAAATAAATAAACCCTAATTTTTGGCGTATTAGCCAAACCCTAAAAATTTCGCCAAAAACCTAAACCGTTTGCCACAAACCTAAACCTAAACCCTCTCAAGCCTTAGGAGCATAGTAATTCACTGTTAAGTATGTCCCCAGCAGAGTCGCCAGCTGTAGCAACCTGCCCTAAAAATTTAGCTTTAGAGTCGCCACCTATTCTACCAAGGCGAATAGGAAACCTTTAATGATTAAGAGATTTAGGGTAAGATACTATATTCGGGTTAAGGGAAGGTGTTAGGCACCCAAAACCCTTCCCTAAAGGCTAACATTCAAAGATAAAGATTTATGGCTAACTATTAAGGTTTTATAGCTAAAGAATTGGACAGGGGGAAAATTGAGATTTTTGAGGAAGGGGACTCGCCTTGTTGCCAAGTGCCTACGTATCTCCTTAGGGAGGATCAGAGTCTACGTAGTTCGGGGAGGGTTGTACGCCATTTGAATTTGAAGTTGTTTTGAGGCTTTTTGAATGGCCTATCGTAGTTTGCGATTTGAAAGGCATTTAGAATTGCCTGATTGGAAAGGATTAAAATCCGTAGTATCGTGGTTTAGTGTGTTTTAAGTGTTTGGGCGTACAACCCTGATTTGGCACAATTAACCGCAATGATCAATAGGTTTGATCACCATAGTTAACAGATTAAGGATTTGCATTGTTACCAATTCAAATCGATTAATTCGATTATCACTAATAACAACTTATTGTATTTTATTATTTTTATGAATTTTATTTTATACTGTTACCGCTCATAACCGGTTAATACGGTCACAAATAATAACAGATTAATTATAGAACGAGGCAGGATTAATCACCACAATCAATAAGATGATTGCAGCCATTTAATCGAATTTAGTTTGATTTTTATTTTTAATTAAATGGCATTTTAATTAAAATTATTGTTACCCACAGCGATTAATCGATTTAATCGGCACGAATAACAAATTAAAAATATTTAATATAAATATCATGTATTTATTCTATTATAATACAATTATTATTATATATTAAACATATGCATTTTAATTAAAGAAATAAACAAAACAAATAGAATTTATTTAGTTTATTAAGGTTTTGATTCCATGTGGTAACCATGAGGATTCATATTATAGGGACTCAACCAGGGGCGTTAGATCTGAAGTTAATGGAGGATTGAAGGTGGGATCGTGAGGGTGCATGATGGGAGTTATGCCCTGAGGCGCACCGGATCCACTAGAAATTCTCAGAAAAATAATATGTGGGAGGGGAGGCTCGAACCTGTGACCTCACCCTCCATGACACGCTTCTTAACCATTCCAACCATATGACGCGCTTGTTTATAATACGCTTTCAGTACAACAAATACAAAACAAGACTCTAAATGGAGATCATGCGCGCGAATATTCAAACGATCCAACCAACGGATGCCAACGCATCATCTTCCTCGCAAGTTTCCCTAAAGGCCTGTAAGTTTAGCTACGAAATTGCTACGGTTTTACTCGTAGCAAATCAGAATACGAAAATAGCGATTAGGCTATACTTTCACATAAATCTTTCGCGACCCCTGCAATCGTCTCACCCAAACCACGCGAGTTCATTCGTATATTCAATTAGCCCTAATTTTAACCCCAATAAGAAACCCCAAATTGGAAAACCTAGAACTCAAACCGGCCTCTAATGGCAAATCATGCTTAAGGCACATAAACACCAAGAAAACAATCCAGACATGATCAGAGCATCAATACCAACCAGAATATATGATTAAAACATTATGAAGATGCTTGTATTGTTCAGATCGAAGAGAAGTTTGAAACGACTTACCTTGACGGATATGAGGTATTTCTGGGGGTGCTGATGTCGCGCTTCGATCCAGACACGTTCAGAAGTCTCCAAGGAAGCGTTTGCGCCTCTTAATTCTTACTGAAACCTCCTAAAACTCAAAATCCGAATCCAAGTTCTTTGGTGATTTTCTTGTTCTTGCCCTTATGTTTCTCTCTCAATTTTTGCGTCCCCTAGTCTGGTGCTTGATGTTGTATACTTATAGGGAATAAAATTAGGTCAAGAAAAGAACCAAAAACTCTTTGAATCAAATCTTTCCATGTTTGAGAATTTGACTTGATTTCTTGAATTCTAAGCTACTATATTTGGCCCAATTTGTATTAATTTCCTTCTCCAATCACTATGCACGAAATTACATTATATTTGATTATCAAATCTGATTGGAAATCAAACAAAATATAATTTTAACAAAATATTTGATTTTTAGTCTTTATTAAATCATAAAAATGAAATAAAAATTATATTAATTCAAATATAATGCTAATTTTTGTGGCAAGTGATTTTTGGGCATGCTAATAGCTTGTGGACCAAGTTTGTATGAAAATACTATGGGCCCTCTTGCAAAGTTTCTCCATTTGAACCCTCCTTTTTCACATTTGGTCCCTAAAAATCACTTGACTTTGATCAAGCATATCTCCCTCAATTTTTGAGCTATGAGGGAGTTCTAATACTTTTTAGAAACCTCAAGAGGTCCTCTACAAGCCACTTTGGAACATATTCTTCATTTGAAGCTTTTATCTTGACCATATTCTCTTTGGGAAAAAACTGCTTTTGAAGGATGCCTGATAATGACCTGTAATCTTTTGCCTTGTATCTCCTAAATGAAGCATTTCTAGCCTTGGCTTGTGAGACACAAAGTTGTAGAGAATTCAATTTCCTTCAGAATAGGCTTTGAGTGGGGAATTTCTGATGTTCCATGTGAAAGTTATGCCCAGTCAAAGTTGGGTTGACTTTCTCCTAAGAAACCCTAATTTGAACCTTTTCATATTTATTCATCTCTGAGTTTCTATTAATGGAATCATGATCAATTCTTGATCAAATGATGGTTATGCACCCCATACTTGATGCTTGCCCAATGATTATGATTTGCATCATGCCTTGATTGTGATTGACCTTTCAGTTTGAATCAATTGACTGTGAATTATCTGGCTCATTTAAATGAGCCATGTCTTGAGATTTGAACTTGCCTTTGTTATGAGAGAAGTGTGGGAGGTAAATTTTGGGGTATGACACGTGAGGCCTAGACGAACTCAATGGTGGCCTCGCGAAAGATTTTTGTGCGTGTTTGGATGTATTCGTAAACGCAGGTTTGTAGTGACGGTGGCCGTCCGTTGGTAAAGGTCGTTGTAGAGGCTAAAACGACGGAGACAGGTTGAAGACGTTTGCGTGGCGTGCCCTCATTGGCTGGATCTACGCGCGCTTCAGTTTCAAATCCAGGTTGTTCAAATGCATTAAGACGCACACGCTTGCCATACTACTTCGTCCATCCAGCCAAGAAATCCAGGTTGTTCCTATGCATCATAGACCTCTAGAGACCTGCTGCATTGGATCAAAAGCTAAGTATTTTCTAATTTTTTTATTATTATTAATTGTACAATTCTTTTTTTTACTTTCTTTTTTATTATTTATTATTATAGTTTTTTTATTTTATTTTAATTAAGACTTATCACATAAAATTATATAAATAATTTTATAATTCATTTTTTTATTGAAAACTCGATTTTTCATAATTTTATAAATAATTATTTTTTATTAAAAACCAATTTTCGCATATACTTTTAAATTAATTAAATAATTAGGATTTAATCCAATAATTATTTAACTGTTATATTAAGTCGAACTTTCGATAAATAGTAAATTATTAACTTTTCATATTTTATTTAAGCCAATTGTTTAAACCCCGATTTATCCTGATAAATTCGGGTTGTCGATCTTTAATACACTAACCTTTCTCTTCTTCATTCTTAATTTTTCATGGTTCGCTAAGAATCGATGAAGGCTCAAGCCGTCTGATTATTTTAAATTAATAATTCTCTTTTTTATTTTGCCTTTTTATTTTTGCCCACAGGTGTTTATTGTAATAGCATAGGATTTTATTTTTATGCCTTTTATTTTGCCATAATATTAATTGCTCTGGTTAGTAATCCTAGGGAGTGCAAGCCTGTTAATTGAATTAGGATAACTAATTACAAGATAAAATATCTGAATTAACCACGTGATTGTGCCACACACACACCTTTAGGGTAACCTCTCTTGCTGCCTGTTGCCTTATTATTTGTTGTCTTGTTGCCTTATTATTTGTTGCCCTTTAAAATAGTCAAGTCCCTCGATTTTGAGGATACCTAAAGCAAATGTTGCCCTCAGTTCATTCATCATCAATTTTGTCCCTCGATGTTGCCTCGGTAAATGATGATTTGTCCCATTGCTAAGGTATCCTCTCCTGTTGCCTAAAGATTAAATGACTATTATATCCTTCCCTTAGACTACTTGCCCTCTTTATGGCAGGGACAGTCTTATGGCGAACGATAACTCCGATGACCCTTTAAATCCAATAAAAGGACTTCCTACCCTCCTATGGTATGGATAGCCCTGAAAGCTAAAAGAACAAATTTTAAAACTTAGGGTAGTTGCTACTAATTGCTTGCTCTAAATTCAAAATCTTTTTCCCACTCTTTTCAAAGTCAATTTTCAAAAAGGCTACACTTATTTATAAGCTAAAGTCTTTAAACGAAATTCTTTTTCCACACTTCAAACATTTTTGAAAACAAAGTGAGCTAAGCAATTAAGAGCCCATGGATAACCATGGATACAAAGGGTGCTTTAAACCTTCCCTTTGTATAACTTACCCCCCGAACTCAAAATCTTTTTAAAGGTCTTTTCCTGTTCTTTTAGCCTTTCTATATATTGGATAAAATAAAAGCCGGTGGCGACTCTTGATATCCGCACATTTCAAAAAGTCAGTTCTCCCACCGTATTACAATAGCGCAATATTTCATGTCCCGAATAAAAAGATCAAATATGGAAGAGAATTGTATGCGGTTGATTTAAGACTTATGGAAGTTTATCGTGTAGTCGCTATGATTTTATCAAGCTTCTGATAAACTTTCATTGAATTTAAATCCGAGAACATCCTTCACTCACCATCGATCTTCATTACTAACACTTTGATGATATACTTGACAAGTTTCAAGATGGTCATCTTTAACAATTAACAATTAACTTTAATTTCCGCACTTTATTATATTATCCTTTATATTTCCCGCTTTATGCTTTATTTTATCATTCATCATGTTTATGTTTCCGCTATTTTCTCGTTGTCCATTTGGACACTTTGTTTATGTTTCCTCTATTTTCTCTTTGTCCATTTGGACGTTTTATTTCCGTTATTTTCCTTTTGTCCACTTGGACCATACTCTATTTTTTGCGCTAAAACATTAATAATCAACTTAAAATCTAAAAAACACCTAAGGCTACTTAAGAGTTGTCCCTATTCCCTTAAGGGATGATGTATTTGTAGGACTTTGGGATTCCTAGGACTTTCTTGGAAAAGGTCACCACCCACCCAGTCAAAACTCAAAAGGTGGTCAGTTGAATTCCTATTTCCAAGGAATATGTGAGTCAGTAGTTATCTTGAATTTTACACTATGCAAGACACGTCTTATCACACGTTTCCTCTCTCTCGTGGCGATGAAATGCAAGGGTAAGGCGATATCTCCCTTCAGCGACCTTGCCTCATCGCCCATTTCTAGGGTGCTTCTGAATTGTCACCCTAGGCAAAGTTATATGCAAAATATTAACACTTTTTTTTTTGGTAAAAAATAGAGTATTTTACTACCATCTCAACCAATTACTCTTGCTTCATAAGATGTACCTATTAAATTAAAATAAAATAAATAGTTATGATGAGTCATTTATTTTAAACTTCTAGACATCAACTTTATTTTTATCTCTTTTCTTCTGCCAGTATTAAAGATTATCATTTTGAGTATTAAACTTATGTTAAAAAAATAATAATAGCAATTTTTTATGATGAATTAAAAAATATTCTTCACCATTCTCTATTTTAATGTAAAAAGTCACTGCATAAAAGAAAAAAACACCTATCATAATTTCTATTTTATTCTTATAAGAAAATGCAAGGGAAAAACTAACAGAAGTTTAAGCTATATTAAAATGGTGTATCATATTACGTTCATCATCATAATATAATCTTAACAAATATTGCATAGTTTTACATGATATTGACGAAAGTTGGATAAATAAACTAAGAGCATATAAAGTGTTTATGCCCTAAAGAACGTGTCTTAAAATATAGATATAAGAAACTAATACTTCACGATAAGAGGTGAATCGGGTGATTTAGCTCACTTTAGATTGGCAAGAATTTTCTTTTCATTTCTCCAATGAAGTTGCAATCTTAGGACCTTTTCACAGTGGAATTTGAGTGAGGGGATTGAGCATCATTAGGGCCGCTGGGAACTTTTCTTTTTATTTCTCGAACAAAGTTGTAAGACGTCTGCATGGTGGAAGGTGATTCCGGTGATTGTTCTGGATTTGGACCGCTGGGAACTTTTCTTTTTATTTCTCGAACAAAGTTGTAAGACGTCTGCATGGTGGGAGGTGAATCCGGTGATTGTTCTGGATTTGGACCGCTGGGAACTTTTCTTTTTATTTCTCGAACAAAGTTGTAAGACATTTGCATAGTGGGAGGTGATTTCGGTGATTGTTCTGGATTTGGACCGCTTGGAACTTTTCTTTTTATTTCTCTAACAGAGTTGTAAGACATTTGCATGGTGGGAGGTGATTCCGGTGATTGTTCTGGATTTGGACCGCTGGGAACTTTTCTTTTTATTTCTCGAACAAAGTTGTAAGAAGTTTGCATGGTGGGAGGTGATTCCGGTGATTGTTCTGGATTTGGACTGCTGGGAACTTTTCTTTTAATTTCTCGAACAAAGTTGTAAGACGTTTGCATGGTGGGAGGTGAATCCGGTGATTGTTCTGGATTTGGACCGCTGGGAACTTTTCTTTTTATTTCTCGAACAAAGTTGTAAGACGTTTGCATGGTGGGAGGTGAATCCGGTGATTGTTCTGGATTTGGACCGCTGGGAACTTTTCTTTTTATTTCTCGAACAAAGTTGAAAGATGTTTGCATGGTGGGAGGTGATTCCGGTGATTGTTTTGGATTTGGGCCGCTAGGAACTTTTCTTTTTATTTCTCTAACAGAGTTGTAAGACGTTTGCATGGTGGGAGGTGATTCCGGTGATTGTTCTGGATTTGGACCGCTTGGAACTTTTCTTTTTATTTCTCTAACAAAGTTGTAAGACGTTTGCATGGTGGGAGGTGATTCTGGTGATTGTTCTGGATTTGGACCGCTTGGAACTTTTCTTTTTATTTCTGTAATAGGAGAATGTAAATGTGGCGATTGAGATGGATTTGGAATAATAGATACTTTTCTATTAATTTGATAATTTGTATGATGATCACTAACAACAAGAGAGATGAGTAGCATAGCTATAAGGGCAATCAAATAAAACTTAGAAATTCCCATCTCTTTGAGTTTGAGTTTTTGTGTTACAAGGATTATGTATAAATAACAAGGGTATGGGGGTATGAGCATTTAATTTGGTTAAAATACAACTCACATTAGTTTTTATAATTCAAAATTGGTCAAAATACAGCTCACACTAGTTGTTTTAATTCTAACTTAATTAAAAACAAAATTATATTTTATTTATGCGATTTAAAATTGTAGAGGTGGATATCCTCAATTTGGAAATAAATAATTTTAAATTCATAGTTTTTTCAACTAATTTATTTTAAGGTTTTTCCTTTATTACTCTTTCTAGACTTTATTATTTAGTTTTTTAAATGAATATGCAATGTTTTGATTCAAATTCTAGAACATCATATTATTTTATCAAATAAATAATTTTTAGACAAAATTATTTTTAGATGAAACAACTTTAAATGAGGTGTGCCCTTGATTAAGGTGTAAACGTAATTTTTATTGTAAATGTGAGTTTTTTGATTTTGCATTTTTTTCCTATTTATAAGAAAAACATGTACACGGAATTTTTAAACTTCGGTTGATAATATAAACTAGTAACAAACCTGTGCATACGCACGGGTTCTGTTCTGTTATGCGAATTTGGATACATCATTTAATTTAATTAAAATATTAAAATTAAAAAAAAAGAAAAATAAATATTTAGATAAATAATTGATTATTTCGTATATAAAAATATTTATATCAATAATAATTTTTTTTCCCGTATACCATTTTAGAATAAAAAATATTTATTCACAAATACCATTTCTCGTATATAAAATATTTAGATCAATAATAGATTTTTTTCCCCGTATATAGACTTCATTTTTGTTTAGGTATCATTTACAAAAATATTTAGATCAATAGTAAATTTCGTATATAAAAATATTTAGATCAATAGTAGATTTTTTCCCGTATACTATTCTTTAATAAAAAAATATTTGAATCATAAATACTGTTTGATCTTACCGAGCAGATCAGATGGCCAGCAACGGTGAAGGCTTGAAATCAGGAACGATTGGAGGGGAAAAATGGTTGTACCTGCAAGGCACTCCAATGCCAAAGTAAGTATTCGGACAACAAGGTACAACAAAGTGAGATATTTGGGGTAAGCAAAAGATTACCTTGCCCTCTAGGATTAGAGGGCTATTTATAGGATTCTCTCATGCGGAAAAGGCTCCTATTTGCGAGGCGCTGGACTAGGTGGCTCGCGAGCTGGTCGTTACCGAGCAACGAGGCTACAGCGTGCTCGGTTGCGTTTGGTGTTTTCCCGGATGCCTTGGGCGAGGACGTCTTGGATCAAAGAGTGGGTTGGCCCAATTGAGACAATTGGTTCGGTCCAGAACAGGAGCCCCCCAAGTCGTTGCTTCTGCACGTGGGAGGGACGACTTCGAGGACGCTGGGCAGAAGAGTTCTGCTGGGGATCCGGATCCGATGCCTCCGAGGGAAGCAGCCCGGAGCTAGGGGAGAAGAAAGGTCAGGCCGGGAGCTTGGAAGCGTGTCGCTTCATAGTTGTCAGTTGGGGGATGCGTCGCATTTAATGCGTGATGATGACTATACTACCCGTAGGCTACTAGGGTTAATGATGACCATTCCGTTTCCAAAGGTCGCGTGCGACGCATGTGACGTCCTTAGGCGCTTATAAATACCAGGGGTTGTCATTTCCCCCAAACTTTTCAAATTCGTTCTCTTTGCTTTCTCTCCCTCCGTCGCCGATCGTGTGCTCCGCCGCAACGCTTCATCACCAATATTCGTTCTCCCTTCCAGAATCTTACTTGTAAGTTTGCTTTTTCCTTTCGTTTCCAGTTTTTGTGTTTTGATTGTTCAGAAATTGTATGCATGCAGTTAGGATAGGGTTTTTAGAACGATTTTGGGAGAGAGTTTGAAGGTTTGTTGGTGGTAGACGGTGGAGATGGTTAGCTTCTCTGCCGCTGACGTTTGTGAATGACTAGGCTGTCAGTTTCGACTTTAGTTTCTGATTTGCTGATTGTTATTGGGGGTTTTGATCACCCTTTAGTGCGTTTTTAGGTTTTCTTTTGAAAGTGTACTACCCTGACGCAACATGGATGTTCAATCTTCCCTTTGGCGCGAGTTACCTTCTGCTCAGCGGCCGTTTCCTCGGGAAGGATATGGTCGGGGGTCGCTTCGTCCCTGGATTGTTGGTGCGCTCTTTCACTCTGAATGGTGGTGGAAGGGTGGATTTGATTGTATTGTCGAATTCACTAATCTCCCCTGTTTTTCAGGTGAGTATGGCCGATCCAAGACACCCTTCTATGTCGGGCTCATCGCCTGCGACTCCCCCGGCTCAGTGGGGGGTGCCTCTAGAGTCTTGGGTGCTGCAGGAGGCGCTCGACATCGAGAGCTTTTTTGTAGAGGATAGTTCGGATATTTTCCTGGAGATTGGGGGTCATGTGGATCCTGCGGGAGATGCGACCAAGAACGGGTGGTCCGTGCTTATCCCTGGAAAGGAGGACCGTGTTTGTGATGTGTATGACCCTGATTTGATCCCGATGTATGAGGTGGTCTTCAGTGAGATGGGATTTCGTGTGCCTTTTACTGAATTTCAGATGGCCGTTTTTAACCACCTGGAGGTGGCTCCCGGACAACTCCATCCCAACGCGATCGCGTTTATCCGGGCGTTTGAGCTGACCTGCTCATACCTGAAGATATCGGCGACTATTCCCTTGTTCTTCTATATCTTCTCCGTGCAACGGAAGGTAGCTGATGGTCGTTTCGGGTGGGTGTCCCTGAAATAGTCCAAGAAGATCTTCAAGTCTTATTCGGACTCTTTGAAAAATTATAAGCCGCGCTTCTATCTCATTCGTCCCCAGTCTCGGGAGGCTCGTGACAGTGTCTTCGCCCGGGTGCCAACCTTAGATCTCCACGGTCGCCCGGTCCTTAACGACATAGGAGAGCCCGTTACTGCTCGGAGGCAGAAGTTTAAATTCTTCTGGTCGCGGGACCACTTCGTGTACGGGACCGACCAATACATCACTAGGGTATCAAACAGGCGAGCAAAGCAAAAGCGGTTGTTAAGAAGAATGCTGGTCCTCGGTTAGCTGCTGTGCAGAGATCCCCGGCGACTGGTTCGAGCACTTCCTCCTCTTCTCCTGCGGCTGTCGGATCTCCGCTACGGGCTTCCGATCAAGGGGAATCATTGAGGTCTGCAGTGGTTCATCCTTCTCCTCTTCTTCAGCAACCGGATCCGGACGCTTTGCTCCGTCATAAGCGGGAGAGGGTTGAAGCCGTGGATCTGACTCAGGAGGAGGCTGGTGGTATCTTCTCCCTGCCCTCATTCTTTCTTCAGCCCCGATTCTTCGAGGGTAGGCCCTCTCTGACCATCCCTCGGGCGGAGTCTCTTCATATCGAGGGCCTGGAGCCGTCTATTCGCCAGAGGTTCTTGGCGCAGGATGCTGCTGCCATGGTCAGGGTTCTCGAGCTGGCTGCTCTGTATGCCCGTTCGGTGCCCTTGTCTGTAAAGACCGCAAGGAGGCTTGAGGAGGAGGTTAAGAACAAGACGACTGCTCTGGAGGAACGGGACCAGGAGCTGAAGGAACAGGGTGAAGAGCTGGCTGTCGTGAAGGCTCGGTTGGGCGTTAAGGAAGATGCTCTGGCTTACGTGCAGGGGCAGTATACTTTACTCTACCTGACTTTGTATGGAGTGATGTTTTCCTCTTCGGTGAAAGAGGCTTCTCTTCGTCGATCTCAGGCTCCTACTGAGAATGAGACGGAGGAGGAGAAGACCCTCTTGACCAGGGTGGATTTGATTCAGTTCATACGAGTCTTGGGAGGCGACTGTGTTGCTGCCGCCGAGGACACCTACAACTCTACCGTGGCCCAGCTTAAATTGAAGAACCCTGGGGTGGATTTGGTGACCGAGGGCACCGGGCCTTATCATCGTGTGGAAGGTGACCGAATCGTCTCTCCAAATTTCGGGGAAGAGCCAGCAACCTAGGAGACCTAGGAGACCCGGATGGAAGAAGGTGTATGAAGTTTTATTATGGTAAGTTTTTGGCCTGCGCGTCGTTTTTTATTTTGTTGTGATGTGCCGGGGGGAGTGCCCCCTGTTTTTGGTTTGTAAGGATATCACTGGCTCGGCCTTAATGACCGTTAGTCGGGCACATTTTTGGGCTGCCTGCTCGATTTTAATTTGAACGTACTTTATTTTTAACGCTTTTATTTGCTATGTTCGTTTCTCGAAGTTTGTGTGCACGCGTTTTGACTCCTTGGGCGGCGTGTCGCTGGTTTCCAAGGGTTTCGCCTTTTAATGCTTTGTCTGTTTCCCAGGTGTCTTTCTTCCCTTTCTTTTTCCCTATAAAAGGAGGTCTCATGGGCCTCTTCTTCTTCACTTTTCTGCAGGAATAGGAGGCGCAAAGGGGAAAAGGGTTTCTACAGTTTCTTGCTCTCGTGGAGCGAAAGGGGGGAAGAAGGAGGAGGTTGCTGCAGGGTCCTCTTCGCGTTCTCAAGGTGCTCGTGATTTGAATGCGCAGGCGCACTCCTCAGGTGTGAGGGTGGTGACCAACGTGGATGGTACGGAGACGGAGTGGGATGAGGATTGGTGCCAGTACCTCCATTTGGAGGAGTTCATCCGTCGGGCAGAATAACGTGTTTTTCTTTTGTTTAATGCATGTATTTTGTAACCCTCGTGGTCAATGAATAAAGTACCATTGTTGTTTGAAGTTTTTGCTCGTATTTTTATTAGTTAGGAGGTTTTCCCGATTATGATGTATTGGTCGCCAAGTGTGTGGAACTATGGTCGATGCCGGGGACGCATGCCTGGCGAGGGTGAGTCTCAGGCCCCGTTGTGCCGAGTTCCGAGTCTCATGGCGTGAACGGTCCCCTCGCGAGCGGGGTGTTCCGCCGTCGTGGTACTTATTTACAACGGGGATGCTCGGTAGTCGTGCCCCCCCCGAAGGACAAGGAGTCTGCTCGATTAAGAGAGCGGACTTCTATCGTTTTGTTTCATTATGAGGTGCTCAGCGTGTACTTGGGAATCTTTGTGGTTTCTTTTGAGTACTAGACTGTTTACTTCGAATTCTCATCTGATGACCTTTGTGTCATGTCTTAGGGCAATTTTCTGTTTGAGCGAAGCCTCGTGCAGAGCGGCTCCTGTTCGGATTTCTTCGACCAGGTCTAGCTCTTCATTGATGGCCTCAAGGTTGCCCTCCTCCTCGAGGGGTTCCTCGACACGTCTGGTGGGCACGTGTACCTCGATTGGGATCACGACTTCTGTCCCGTACGTAAGCCGAAAAGGAGTCTCCCCGGTGGTAGAATGTGGGGTGGTGCGATAGGCCCAGAGGATGCTGTGTAGTTCCTTGACCCAACCTTTTTTAATTTCGTCCAACCTCCTTTTGAGACCCTTTAGGATTACTCTGTTAGCGGCTTTGGCTTGTCCGTTTGTCTGGGGGTGTTCGACCAATGCAAAGTGCTGTTTAGTTCCTAATTTCGTGACAAATTCTTGGAAGCGTCTATCTGTGAACTGGGTGCCGTTGTCGGCGATGATGGCCAAGGGAACTCCGAACCGAGTGAGGATGTTTCTTTTATAGAAACGTATTCATGGATGTGATTTTGGCCAATGGCTCGGCCTCGATCCATTTGGTGAAGTAGTCGACGGCGACTATGAGGTATTTGTTCTGGTTGCTTCCGGTCACGAATGGTCCGAGAAGGTCCATGCCCCACCACGTGAACGGCCAGGGAGATGATAGAGACTTGAGTTTGTTGGGGGGTGCGAGGTGCATGTCCCCGAAGCGCTGGCACTTGTCACATTTCTTTACGTATTCTTTTGCGTCGTGCTGCATGGTGGGCCAGAAGTATCCTGCTCGGAGTGCTTTCCTGGCGAGGGATCTTCCTCCTAGGTGTTAGGAGTTGATTACCTCGTGTATTTCTCGGAATATGTGGGGGGATGTGCCTTTGTCGACGCATTTGAGGAGGGGAATGGAGAACCCCCGTCGGTAAGTAGATTTTCGACCAGGACGTACGAGCAAGCTCTTCTCCTGATTACGGAGGCTTCTTTAGGGTTGTCGGGCAGGAGGTCGCTCGTCATATAGTTATATACCGGGGTCATCCAGTAGGATGCGTCTCCGATCGCGTTTACGTGGTAGTCCCGATCGGGGATCCGATGCTGGGTTTTGGTAGTATTTCTTGGATTACAGACTTATTTCCCTTTTTTTTTCTTGTGCTGGCCAACTTCGACAAGACGTCTACTCGAGATTTGTGCTCCCTCGGGATGTGTCTTACCTTGGCGTTTTTGAATAGGGCCATTCTTTCGCGTACGAGGTTCAAGTAATCAGCGAGATGGTCGCTTTTGACTTGATATTCACCTTGGCGTTGTTGTAGTTCTTTTTGTCCTAATTGTAATGTTGTAATTTATATTAAATGCGAAAGATCATTGTGGTCATTAAATCATGGAAAACATTGAATTAGTAATGGTGCATACGATTGAGAAGCTTAACAACAAAACAAAATACTAGTTATTACTGGTTCCAACATTTGGACAATGGGTTTGGTTGTGACCAGGAAGACGATACAACACATGTTTTCTCTCTAACTTATCATATATGTCCATTTTCGCTTTAATATGTGAGCTCACTAGATGGCCTTTCTTGTTCCTCCGCATTATTGGATTATGGCAAATTTGATCTCCATCAAAAACGGTCCAATATTCATCGTATGGTAGAACTGGAAAGCTTGTGCTGTAAATGCTGAATAAGTTTGTGACTCTGTAAACATCAGACAACAGAGCATATGCGTCTTGGTGCACCACAGAACATGCAACACTAACATGTGAATAAGGAACATAGTATGCTTGATACTCTCCGCAGTCACACCAAAGATCTATTAGGTTTACCTTGTAATCTCCCATAGGTTTTCCCTCACCATGGTCCACTGTCTCCTTCGCACTGAAAGTTTTATGATTATAGTCAAATATTCTTACTTGATACGTTCTGGATTTTGATGTTTCTTCTTTCATTGTCTTCATGCAGTTTTTTGTAAATGTTTGACTTGAATTCAAAACTGCACTCCGCTATGCACCTCTTTCAGCAAATCGTGATCCCATCCCATAGTATATTGCACATACCAACACTAATGGGTAGATGACGCGTGCCTTTGAAGACTGGGTTCATCGTTTCAACTAGGTTTGTTGTCATGTGAACCCATATCCGACCTCCATCAAATGCCCTCGTCCACTTTTCCATTGGAATATTGTCTAACCACCTTAAAGCATCACTATTAGCCATGCCAATTTCATTTCAATAGTAGTGAAATGTTTGTTAGCTTAAAGCATAACCTGATTGTTACAAAAATGGGTTACTAATATATAAATATAAATTACCAAGATATAAGGTTAGGAAATAGATACTTACCCATGTTGATCACTTTTTTTGAGGTTACGGTCCTTGATTTCTCTTTATATTATGTAGACATATTTTTCGCTGAACTTGTGAATTGTGTGCACTGATAAAAAAATATAGATGCAATAGTGTAAAATTGTGTAGTATAAAAATATGGATCTAATCTTAATACAAAACTGATAGTTCGTTGGCTGTATTAATACACTTACACGCATCCGCCAATTGCTTTTACGGATGTCCGGAAAAAAGGTAAAGATCTGCCCAATGCATCTGCAGTGGTCAACAAATATTTAATGGCTCCGCCCATTCCAGGTGCGGATAACATTAAATGGAAGGGGAAAAAGATGAACATCCGTCTGATGTATCTGCGGAGGTCAAGGAGTATCTAATGCCTCCACCCATTTCTGGTACGGACCTGCACAATAAACTTGCACAATGAACCAATGCATGCACATTCAAATGCCTCAGCCCATTCCTGGTACGGACCTGCACTACAAAGTTTCTTCAATACTATATCTTGTTCATTTACCAATTTAATTTTACAATCATTATTATTAATGTTATAGAATCTAAAGGACACCTAATTTAGATTAAATTCTAAAGCCTATAAAAAATAATGAGCAAGAACAATTCTCACCATCTTTGGTGTCTAAATTTGCATAAGATGTGCAAGAATAATTTCTTAAACAAAATCTCACATTCTTCAAGATTTATAGTTTTACTAAACTAATATTTTGATGTATCTTGCAGCATCATCCCATATGCTTAAAAAAACCATCACTATTACGATCACAATCTAACTTCACTCTCCTAACACAATCATCAGGCAAATTTTAAAAATTCCATTTCTCTAGAGATTTTGGAATGAAACCATCAAGATATTCACATATTGTAGAATTATCGATGAAATTATGGTGTTAAGGTCTCAGATATTTTAAGAGATGTTGAGACAATGATCTCTAAACAACACACAATGACAAGGTATATAAAAGTGCAGTGCAAAAATTTAAATAACACAAGTAATTATTCACCCAGTTCGATATCAACAATACCTACTCTAAGAGCTACCAAGCCAGGGATAAGTCCACTATGATAGTATCAATTTGAAGTATTATGCAAACAACATCCAGTTCACACGTAAACAACCTCCAGTTTACAGCCTTCTCGCCTATTCACTACCTGTGCTATACTTCTACCTAAGACTCACCTAGGTATGAGGCTCTCCTCGATCCCCTTTAATCACAATCGTGATGATCAATTACAAAATATTAGAAGACACACTTCCAAAACATAAGATGTATGTTATATTCAATCATTTAGGTTGTGATGAAATTATTTAAAATTACACGAAAATGAGTATGGTATGGTGAGGTGAAAAAAAAAGATTTGTATCACATAGAGTTAAAGTTGATGAATTTATGAATGCTACTCTAGAAGATATGATTTATGATATTGGAGTAGATGCTTTTAAGAAAGCTTATATGGAATATACTTTGCAAAGAGATATGGAAGAGTCGTTATATTCGAGATACAAAAATTTTACAAAATTGTCAGATGTGTTAAGACTATTTAATCTTAAGGCAAGAGATGGGTGGATGGATAGATGTTTCACTGAATTTCTTAAATTTGTTGCAAGAAATGCTTCCAGAAGGTAATATGTTTCCAAATTGTAATTATGAGGCCAAGAAGATATTGTGTCCAATGGGTTTGAACTATGTCAAAATACATGCATGTTTTTAAGGATTTCATATTATATAGGAAAGACTATGAAAACTTAAATGAGTGTTCTACGTGTGGGAAGTCACACAATAAATAGAAGGACAATGGTGTTGAAGATGATGATGGTGTAACTAGATGGCATGCAGGTGAAAGAGTGTGATGGAAAAATTCTCCATGTAGCTAATTCATTGCAATGGAAGAAAATTGATTCGTTATTTCAAGATTTTATGGGAGGAAGGTTGATGTTGATGATGCGTATACATGTGATAACTTTAAGTTATGTGTCATGCTATTTTGCACAATTAATGACTTTCCTACATACAGTAATTTATCCGGATACAGCGTCAAGGGACATAAAGCGTGTATTATATGTGATGATGATACATGCTTCCACCAATTACAAAATGCAAAAAAAAACACTATTTACCTTGGGCATCAAAAATTTCTAAGACCTAATCATCCATGTTGTAGATTACGCAAGGCTTTTAATGGAAAGCATGAGTTTGATATCGCTTCAAAGCCCTTAACCGGGAAGGAAGTTTATAAAAGATAATGACACATTAATGTTATCTTTGGAAAGAAACAAAAAGAGCACGTGGAGAAAATAGTGGGGTTATGGTTGAATTTGAATCCATGTACTTCTCTAGTTCCAAAGATAACAATCATGTACTAGCATCTAGAGGATACTTTGGGGTCATTGTGGAAATTTTTGAGATTGATTATGTTATTTTTAAAGTACCTTTATTTAAGTGCAAGTGGATTGAAAGTAACACTGGTGTAGAAACCGATGAATTAGGATTCACACGGTTTAATCTTCTAAAGACAACTTATATAAACGAAACATTCATCGTGGCATCCCAAGCAAAACAAGTTTTTTATGTCACTGATCCTTCTAACACTGAATGGTCAATTATTCTACAAGGAAAACATATTCTTGATAGTGATAAAAATTAAGATTTAAATTTTGAGACCCCTTCTTTCGTAATGTATGTGTGTCTCTCATCAGAAGAAAATGATTCAGGTGATCTTCATGTTATTCGTCATGATCATAAATATGGGATATGGGAAAACTAGTAAGTAAATATTTTATATCACTTACTAATATATATTTATTCATTTTACTTTTTTTTATTCTTTTTACTAATGATTTATTGTTGTTGTTGATTATCCTAATTAGTTTCAAATGTTGTTCAAATTATAAGTGCTTAACGACTGGTGATAAATCACAAAATAGAACTTTTGGACGACCTACAAGACATTACATTTTGATAATTGCTTTTATTGGTTAATCATTTGTTTGAGTTTTTCTGAAGAATTATAAGTTGTGTGCCATTTTGGCTTTGAAAATGGTGTAAACAATGAATATTTTTTATACAATGTTTTTGTTTGAGGACTGGACAAAAGGTACAATGTTTATGTTTCAGAAAAGGGCAAAATATAGTTCTGTAATACAGGTTCAAACGAAAAAATATAGAAAAATAAAATTAAATAAGAATTTTTTCCCCTCGATTAAATTATAATATGAGTTAATAATATTACTCAATTACCTCGATTTTACTTTCAACTGAGAGAAAATTTTGGGTGCGTCATCCAGTTCTAAAATAACAAAAATGCAGTTGTTAGGGATCAAACTCATGGGCGGAAAATTTTACATACATGCACTTAAAATTATAATTATACAATTTAATATTTCAAATTTATATAAGAATGTAATTTCATGTATATTGTTCTTTAGACATAAGATAAAATATTAAGAAACAACTTATATTTATGCATCAAACTTAAAACTTATTTTATGGTAACGCATAAATGACTAAATACAAAATTATTTTATCCTCTATATGTGTATATGACTCAATATAAATCTTCAAAAAATTGAACCAATCAAACCAACACAAACCACATTAGTTTGGTTTGTTTTAGTTCAATTTTATTTTTAAAATCCAACCAAATCAAACATAACCACACTTTTTTCTCTTGCAATTCTTATGACTTTTAACATAAAACCGTCCAAACCGCACAACAAATAAACTTAAACTTACAATGAGACTTTATTTACAAGTGGTTACAGTCTGTTATTTACACCCATTTTTAATAAAATTGATGTAAATTGTCCAATTATATTTTTAGTAAATCAAAGATAACTGAATAAATAAATTTATAAAAAAATATATAATAAAATTTTAATTAAAAACTTTTGAGAAAAATGTAAGATAAAAAAGAAAGATTAAAAATATTAAATTTAAAATTATGGATAAGTGAGGCAGGTCATGCCGATATATTAACATAAATTGCTACTAATACTAACATTTATTTATATAATATATTTACTATAATGTAGATATTTGTAAATCAATAATTTTAATAAACAAAATAAAATTTAAAAAAGATCAATTTATATATATATATATATATATATATATATATATATATATATATATATATATATATATATATATATATATATATATATATATATATATATATATATATATATATATATATATATATATATATATATAAGAGATAGGAACAATTGAAACCAAGGTGTCATGACACCAAATTCTGCCTCTTTATACTTATCAATTTAAAGGCTAATTTTTTTTTTTTTTAAATTCATGCTTTTTAAGTGAATATATGTATGCCTTTGAATTGATAAGAATAAAGGGGTAGATTTAGTGTCATAATACTTTGGTGTTATATAAAAGGAACCTTTTCCCTTTTTAAATTTACATCCTCTTTTATTATAACAGAAAAGATATAGATTTGATGATAAATAATTTTTCAATTTTATATTTGTTGTCGAAAAATAGGGTGTATATCATTACACGAGAGTGTTTAAAATTGAAATTGTCCAATAAAAAATTACTAATCGAACCAAATCAAATCAAAAATCGCATTTGATTCGGATGTGTTTTGGCCATTTTTTAACAAAATTGTGCGACTCGGGTGGATTGCGGTTTTTATTTTGCAAACAAACTAATCAAACCGGACCACATTATATTTCTAGTCTTAAATATCATTATATATATTTTTAATTTCTTTAAAAAAATCAACAATTATCATGGGTATATTTTATCGTATTTTTTGTTTGATATTTATTTTAATTTACATATTATTTTTATTTAAAATGAAATTGTTACATATTTAATTTTGTTTTCATTTTTAATTTATTAACAGTGAAAGATTAAAAAAAAATTATATTACTTTTGTATCCCTTCAAATATAAAATATTGATGATAAAAAAATTAGGCTAAATTACAGTTTTGGTCCCCTGTTTTGGTATTTTTACGATTTTGGTCCCCCATCCCAATTTTGAACCAACTGTTCATGTACTATTCATGTACGGTCATGTACTGTTCATGTACAGATCATGCACTGTTTATGAACAAAATTGGGATGGGAGACTAAAACTGTTTAAAAAGAAAATAGGGGGACCAAAATCGTGAAAATACCAAAACAGGGGGACTAAAACTGTAATTTAGCCAAAAAATTATAATCTTATCTGGCTAGCATAGTTACATACATGCACCTAAAATTATAATTATACAATTTAATATTTCAAATTTATTTAAGAATGGAATTTAATGTATATTTTTCTTTAGACATAAGATAAAATATTAAGAAAAAACTTATATTTATGCATCAAACTAAAAACTTATTCTATGGTAACGCATAAATGACTAAATACAAAATTATTTTATCCTCTATATGTGTATATGACTCAATATAAATCTTCAAAAAATTGAACCAATCAAACCAACACAAACCACATTAGTTTGGTTTGTTTTAGTTCAATTTTATTGTTAAAATCCAATTGAATCAAACAGAACCACACTTTTTTCTCTTGCAATTCTTATGACTTTTAACATAAAACCGTCCAAACCGCACAACAAATAAACTAAAACTTACAATGAGACTTTATTTACAAGTAGTTACAGTCTGTTATTTACACCCATTTTTAATAAAATGGATGTAAATTGTCCAATTATATTTTTAATAAATCAAAGATAACTGAATAAATAAATTTATAAAAATATATATAATAAAATTTTAATTAAAAACTTTTGAGAAAAATGTAAGATAAAAAAGAAAGATTAAAAATATTAAATTTAAAATTATGGATGAGTGAGGCAGGTCATGTTGATATATTAACATAAATTGCTACTAATAATAACATTTATTTATATAATATATTTACTATAATGTAGATATTTGTAAATCAATAATTTTAATAAACAAAATAAAATTTAAAAAAGATCAATTTATATATATATATATATATATATATATATATATATATATAAGAGATAGGAACAATTGAAACCAAGGTGTCATGACACCAAATTCTGCCTCTTTATACTTATCAATTTAAAGGCTAATTTTTTTTTTTTTTAAATTCATGCTTTTTAAGTGAATATATGTATGCCTTTGAATTGATAAGAATAAAGGGATAGATTTAGTGTCATAATACTTTGGTGTTATATAAAAGGAACCTTTTCCCTTTTTAAATTTACATCCTCTTTTATTATAACAGAAAAGATATAGATTTGATGATAAATAATTTTTCAATTTTATATTTGTTGTCGAAAAATAGGGTGTATATCATTACACGAGAGTGTTTAAAATTGAAATTGTCCAATAAAAAATTACTAATCGAACCAAATCAAATCAAAAATCGCATTTGATTCGGATGTGTTTTGGCCATTTTTTAACAAAATTGTGCGACTCGGGTGGATTGCGGTTTTTATTTTGCAAACAAACTAATCAAACCGGACCACATTATATTTCTAGTCTTAAATATCATTATATATATTTTTAATTTCTTTAAAAAAATCAACAATTATCATGGGTATATTTTATCGTATTTTTTGTTTGATATTTATTTTAATTTACATATTATTTTTATTTAAAATGAAATTGTTACATATTTAATTTTGTTTTCATTTTTAATTTATTAACAGTGAAAGATTAAAAAAAAATTATATTACTTTTGTATCCCTTCAAATATAAAATATTGATGATAAAAAAATTAGGCTAAATTACAGTTTTGGTCCCCCTGTTTTGGTATTTTTACGATTTTGGTCCCCCATCCCAATTTTGAACCAACTGTTCATGTACTATTCATGTACGGTCATGTACTGTTCATGTACGGTCATGTACTGTTCATGTACGGATCATGCACTGTTTATGAACAAAATTGGGATGGGAGACTAAAACTGTTTAAAAAGAAAATAGGGGGACCAAAATCGTGAAAATACCAAAACAGGGGGACTAAAACTGTAATTTAGCTAAAAAATTATAATCTTATCTGGCTAGCATAGTTACATACATGCACCTAAAATTATAATTATACAATTTAATATTTCAAATTTATTTAAGAATGGAATTTAATGTATATTGTTCTTTAGACATAAGATAAAATATTAAGAAAAAACTTATATTTATGCATCAAACTAAAAACTTATTCTATGGTAACGCATAAATGACTAAATACAAAATTATTTTATCCTCTATATGTGTATATGACTCAATATAAATCTTCAAAAAATTGAACCAATCAAACCAACACAAACCACATTAGTTTGGTTTGTTTTAGTTCAATTTTATTGTTAAAATCCAATTGAATCAAACAGAACCACACTTTTTTCTCTTGCAATTCTTATGACTTTTAACATAAAACCGTCCAAACCGCACAACAAATAAACTAAAACTTACAATGAGACTTTATTTACAAGTAGTTACAGTCTGTTATTTACACCCATTTTTAATAAAATGGATGTAAATTGTCCAATTATATTTTTAATAAATCAAAGATAACTGAATAAATAAATTTATAAAAATATATATAATAAAATTTTAATTAAAAACTTTTGAGAAAAATGTAAGATAAAAAAGAAAGATTAAAAATATTAAATTTAAAATTATGGATGAGTGAGGCAGGTCATGTTGATATATTAACATAAATTGCTACTAATAATAACATTTATTTATATAATATATTTACTATAATGTAGATATTTGTAAATCAATAATTTTAATAAACAAAATAAAATTTAAAAAAGATCAATTTATATATATATATATATATATATATATATATATATATATATATATATATATATATATATATATATATATATATATATATATATATATATATATATATATATATATATATATATATATATATATATATATATATATATATATATATATAAGAGATAGGAACAATTGAAACCAAGGTGTCATGACACCAAATTCTGCCTCTTTATACTTATCAATTTAAAGGCTAATTTTTTTTTATTTTTAAATTCATGCTTTTTAAGTGAATATATGTATGCCTTTGAATTGATAAGAATAAAGGGATAGATTTAGTGTCATAATACTTTGGTGTTATATAAAAGGAACCTTTTCCCTTTTTAAATTTACATCCTCTTTTATTATAACAGAAAAGATATAGATTTGATGATAAATAATTTTTCAATTTTATATTTGTTGTCGAAAAATAGGGTGTATATCATTACACGAGAGTGTTTAAAATTGAAATTGTCCAATAAAAAATTACTAATCGAACCAAATCAAATCAAAAATCGCATTTGATTCGGATGTGTTTTGGCCATTTTTTAACAAAATTGTGCGACTCGGGTGGATTGCGGTTTTTATTTTGCAAACAAACTAATCAAACCGGACCACATTATATTTCTAGTCTTAAATATCATTATATATATTTTTAATTTCTTTAAAAAAATCAACAATTATCATGGGTATATTTTATCGTATTTTTTGTTTGATATTTATTTTAATTTACATATTATTTTTATTTAAAATGAAATTGTTACATATTTAATTTTGTTTTCATTTTTAATTTATTAACAGTGAAAGATTAAAAAAAAATTATATTACTTTTGTATCCCTTCAAATATAAAATATTGATGATAAAAAAATTAGGCTAAATTACAGTTTTGGTCCCCCTGTTTTGGTATTTTTACGATTTTGGTCCCCCATCCCAATTTTGAACCAACTGTTCATGTACTATTCATGTACGGTCATGTACTGTTCATGTACGGTCATGTACTGTTCATGTACGGATCATGCACTGTTTATGAACAAAATTGGGATGGGAGACTAAAACTGTTTAAAAAGAAAATAGGGGGACCAAAATCGTGAAAATACCAAAACAGGGGGACTAAAACTGTAATTTAGCCAAAAAATTATAATCTTATCTGGCTAGCATAGTTACATACATGCACCTAAAATTATAATTATACAATTTAATATTTCAAATTTATTTAAGAATGGAATTTAATGTATATTGTTCTTTAGACATAAGATAAAATATTAAGAAAAAACTTATATTTATGCATCAAACTAAAAACTTATTCTATGGTAACGCATAAATGACTAAATACAAAATTATTTTATCCTCTATATGTGTATATGACTCAATATAAATCTTCAAAAAATTGAACCAATCAAACCAACACAAACCACATTAGTTTGGTTTGTTTTAGTTCAATTTATTGTTAAAATCCAATTGAATCAAACAGAACCACACTTTTTTCTCTTGCAATTCTTATGACTTTTAACATAAAACCGTCCAAACCGCACAACAAATAAACTAAAACTTACAATGAGACTTTATTTACAAGTAGTTACAGTCTGTTATTTACACCCATTTTTAATAAAATGGATGTAAATTGTCCAATTATATTTTTAATAAATCAAAGACAACTGAATAAATAAATTTATAAAAATATATATAATAAAATTTTAATTAAAAACTTTTGAGAAAAATGTAAGATAAAAAAGAAAGATTAAAAATATTAAATTTAAAATTATGGATGAGTGAGGCAGGTCATGTTGATATATTAACATAAATTGCTACTAATAAAAACATTTATTTATATAATATATTTACTATAATGTAGATATTTGTAAATCAATAATTTTAATAAACAAAATAAAATTTAAAAAAAAATCACGACACCAAATTCTGCCTCTTTATACTTATCAATTTAAAGGCTAAAATATTTTTTTTTATAAAAAGTCATGCTTTTTAAGTGAATATATGTATGCCTTTGAATTGATAAGAATAGAGGGGTAGATTTAGTGTCATAATACTTTGGTGTTATATAAAAGGAACCTTTTCCCTTTTTAAATTTGGATCCTCTTTTATTATAACAGAAATGATATAGATTTGATGATAAATAATTTTTCAATTTTATATTTGTTGTCGAAAAATAGGGTGTATATTATTACGCGAGAGTGTTCAAAATTGAACTTGTCCAATAAAAAATTACTAATCGAACCAAATCAAATCAAAAATCGCATTTTATACGGATGTGTTTTGGCCGTTTTTTAACAAAATTGTGGGACTCGGGTGGATTGCGGTTTGTATTTTGCAAACAAACTAACCAAACCGGACCGCATTATATTACTAGTCTTAAATATCATTATATATATTTTTAATTTCTTTAAAAAAATCAACAATTATCATGGGTATATTTTATCGTATTTTTTGTTTGATATTTATTTTAATTTACATATTATTTTTATTTAAAATGAAATTGTTATATATTTAATTTTGTTTTCATTTTTAATTTATTAACAGTGAAAGATTGAAAAAAATTTATATTACTTTTGTATCCTTTCAAATATAAAATATTGATAGTAAAAAAATTGTAATCTTATCAGGCTAGCATAGTTACATACATGCACTTAAAATTATAATTATGCAATTTAATATTTCAAATATATTTAAGAATTTAATTTCATGTATATCATAAGATAAAATATTAAGAAACAACTTATATTTATGCATCAAACTAAAAACTTATTTTATGGTAACGCATAAATGACTAAATACAAAATTATTTTATCCTCTATATGCGTATATGACTCAATATAAATCTTCAAAAAATTGAATCAATCAAACCAACACAAACCACATTAGTTTGGTTTGTTTTAGTTCAATTTTATTGTTAAAATCCAACCGAATCAAACAGAACCACACTTTTTTCTCTTGCAATTCTTAATAAAATGGATGTAAATTGTCCAATTATATTTTTAGTAAATCAAAGATAACTGAATAAATAAATTTATAAAAAAAATATTTAATAAAATTTTAATTAAAAACTTTTGAGAAAAATGTAAGATAATAAAGAAAGATTAAAAATATTAAATTTAAAATTATGGATGAGTGAGGCAGGTCATGCCGATATATTAATATAAATTTCTACTAATAATAACATTTATTTATATAATATATTTACTATAATGTAGATATTTGTAAATCAATAATTTTAATAAACAAAATAAAATTTTAAAAAAGTCAATATATATATATATATATATATATATATATATATATATATATATATATATATATATATATATATATATATATATATATATATATATATATATATATATATATATATATATATATATATATATATATATATATATATATATATATATGAACAATTGAAACCAAGGTGTCATGACACCAAATTCTGCCTCTTTATGCTTATCAATTTAAAGGCTAATTTTTTTTTTTTTTAAATTCATGCTTTTTAAGTGAATATATGTATGCCTTTGAATTGATAAGAATAAAGGGGTAGATTTAATGTCATAATACTTTGGTGTTATATAAAAGGAACCTTTTCCCCTTTTAAATTTACATCCTCTTTTATTATAACAGAAGTGATATAGATTTGATGATAAATAATTTTTCAATTTTATATTTGTTGTCGAAAAATAGGGTGTATATTATTACGCGAGTGTTCAAAATTGAAATTGTCCAATAAAAAATTACTAATCGAACCAAATCAAATCAAAAATCGCATTTGATTCGGATGTGTTTTGGCCATTTTTTAACAAAATTGTGCGACTCGGGTGGATTGCGGTTTGTATTTTGCAAACAAACTAACCAAACCGGACCGCATTATATTACTAGTCTTAAATATCATTATATATATTTTTAATTTCTTAAACAAAAATCAACAATTATCATGGGTATATTTTATCGTATTTTTTGTTTGATATTTATTTTAATTTACATATTATTTTTATTTAAAATGAAATTGTTATATATTTAATTTTGTTTTCGTTTTTAATTTATTAACAGTGAAAGATTGAAAAAAATTTATATTACTTTTGTATCCCTTCAAATATAAAATATTGATAGTAAAAAAATTGTAATCTTATCAAGCTAGCATAGTTACATACATGCACTTAAAATTATAATTATGCAATTTAATATTTCAAATTTATTTAAGAATTTAATTTCATGTATATTATAAGATAAAATATTAAGAAACAACTTATATTTATGCATCAAACTAAAAACTTATTTTATGGTAATGCATAAATGACTAAATACAAAATTATTTTATCCTCTATATGTGTATATGACTCAATATAAATCTTCAAAAAATTGAACCAATCAAACCAACACAAACCACATTAGTTTGGTTTGTTTTAGTTCAATTTTATTGTTAAAATTCTACCGAATCAAACAGAACCACATTTTTTTCTCTTGCAATTCTTATGACTTTTAACATAAAACCGTCCAAACCGCACAACAAATAAACTTAAACTTACAATAAGACTTTATTTACAAGTTGTTACAGTCTGTTATTTACACCCATTTTTAATAAAATGGATGTAAATTGTCCAATTATATTTTTAGTAAATCAAAGATAACTGAATAAATAAATTTATAAAAAAATATTTAATAAAATTTTAATTAAAAACTTTTGAGAAAAATGTAAGATAATAAAGAAAGATTAAAAATATTAAATTTAAAATTATGGATGAGTGAGGCAGGTCATGCCGATATATTAACATAAATTTCTACTAATAATAACATTTATTTATATAATATATTTACTATAATGTAGATATTTGTAAATCAATAATTTTAATAAACAAAATAAAATTTAAAAAAAATCAATTTATATATATATATATATATATATATATATATATATATATATATATATATATATATATATATATATATATATATATATATATATATATATATATATATATATATATATATATGAACAATTGAAACCAAGGTGTCATGACACCAAATTCTGCCTCTTTATGCTTATCAATTTAAAGGCTAATTTTTTTTTTTTAAATTCATGCTTTTTAAGTGAATATATGTATGCCTTTGAATTGATAAGAATAAAGGGGTAGATTTAATGTCATAATACTTTGGTGTTATATAAAAGGAACCTTTTCCCTTTTTAAATTTACATCCTCTTTTATTATAACAGAAGTGATATAGATTTGATGATAAATAATTTTTCAATTTTATATTTGTTGTCGAAAAATAGGGTGTATATTATTACGCGAGTGTTCAAAATTGAAATTGTCCAATAAAAAATTACTAATCGAACCAAATCAAATCAAAAATCGCATTTGATTCGGATGTGTTTTGGCCATTTTTTAACAAAATTGTGCGACTCGGGTGGATTGCGGTTTGTATTTTGCAAACAAACTAACCAAACCGGACCGCATTATATTACTAGTCTTAAATATCACTATATATATTTTTAATTTCTTAAACAAAAATCAACAATTATCATGGGTATATTTTATCGTATTTTTTGTTTGATATTTATTTTAATTTACATATTATTTTTATTTAAAATGAAATTGTTATATATTTCATTTTGTTTTCATTTTTAATTTATTAACAGTGAAAGATTAAAAAAAATTTATATTACTTTTGTATCCTTTCAAATATAAAATATTGATAATAAAAAAATTATAATCTTATCTGGCTAGCATAGTTACATACATGCACCTAAAATTATAATTATACAATTTAATATTTCAAATTTATTTAAGAATTTAATTTCATGTATATTGTTCTTTAGACATAAGATATAATATTAAGAAACAACTTATATTTATGCATCAAACTAAAAACGTATTTTATGGTAACGCATAAATGACTAAATACAAAATTATTTTATCCGCTATATGTGTATATGACTCAATATAAATCTTCAAAAAATTGAACCAATCAAACCAACACAAACCACATTAGTTTGGTTTGTTTTAGTTCAATTTTATTGTTAAAATCCAACCGAATCAAACAGAACCACACTTTTTTCTCTTGCAATTCTTATGACTTTTAACATAAAACTGTCCAAACCGCACAACAAATAAATTTAAACTAACAATGAGACTTTATTTACAAGTTCTTATAGTATGTTATTTACACCCATTTTTAATAAAATGGATGTAAATTGTCCAATTATATTTTTAGTAAATCAAAGATAACTGAATAAATAAATTTATAAAAAAATATATAATAAAATTTTAATTAAAAAGTTTTGAGAAAAATGTAAGATAAAAAAGAAAGATTAAAAATATTAAATTTAAAATTATGGATGAGTGAGGCAGGTCATGCCGATATATTAACATAAATTGCTACTAATAATAACATTTATTTATATAATATATTTACTATAATGTAGATATTTGTAAATCAATAATTTTAACAAACAAAATAAAATTTAAAAAAAATCAATTTATATATGTATATATATATATATATATATATATATATATATATATATATATATATATATATATATATATATATATATATATATATATATATATATATATATAAATAAAAGAGATAGGAACAATTGAAACCAAGGTGTCATGACACCAAATTCTGCCTCTTTATACTTATCAATTTAAAGGCTAAATTTTTTTTTTTAAATTCATACTTTTTAAGTGAATATATGTATGCCTTTGAATTGATAAGAATAGAGGGGTAGATTTAGTGTCATAATACTTTGGTGTTATATAAAAGGAACCTTTTCCCTTTTTAAATTGACATCCTCTTTTATTATAACAGAAGTGATATAGATTTGATGATAGATAATTTTTCAATTTTATATTTGTTGTCGAAAAATAGGGTGTATATTATTACGCGAGAGTGTTGAAAATTGAACTTGTCCAATAAAAAATTACTAATCAAACCTAATCAAATCAAAAATCGCATTTTATTTGGATGTGTTTTGGCCGTTTTTTAACAAAATTGTGCGACTCGGGTGGATTGCGGTTTGTATTTTGCAAACAAACTAACCAAACCGAACCGCATTATATTACTAGTCTTAAATAACATTATATATATTTTTAATTTCTTTAAAAAAATCAACAATTATCATGGGTATATTTTATTGTATTTTTTGTTTGATATTTATTTTAATTTACATATTATTTTTATTTAAAATGAAATTGTTATATATTTAATTTTGTTTTCATTTTTAATTTATTAACAGTGAAAGATTAAAAAAAAATTATATTACTTTTGTATCCCTTCAAATATAAAATATTGATAGTAAAAAAATTATAATCTTATCAGGCTAGCATAGTTACATACATGCACTTAAAATTATAATTATGCAATTTAATATTTCAAATTTATTTAAGAATGTAATTTCATGTATATTGTTCTTTAGACATAAGATAAAATATTAAGAAACAACTTATATTTATGCATCAAACTTAAAACTTATTTTATGGTAACGCATAAATTACTAAATACAAAATTATTTTATCCTATATATGTGTATATGACTCAATATAAATCTTCAAAAAATTGAACCAATCAAACCAACACAAATCACATTAGTTTGGTTTGTTTTAGTTCAATTTTATTTTTAAAATCCAACTGAATCAAACAGAACCACACTTTTTCTCTTGCAATTCTTATGACTTTTAACATAAAACCGTCCAAACCGTAGTAAATCAAAGATAACTGAATAAATAAATTTATAAAAAAATTTATAATAAAATTTTAATTAAAAACTTTTGAGAAAAATGTAATATAAAAATAAAGATTAAAAATATTAAATTTAAAATTATGGATGAGTGAGGGAGGTCATGCCTATATATAATATATTTACTATAATGTAGATATTTGTAAATCAATAATTTTAATAAACAAAATAAAATTAAAAAAAAATCAGTTTATATATATATATATATATATATATATATATATATATATATATATATATATATATATATATATATATATATATGAGGGTTATATTTACTCCAAGAGTAATTTATTACAACTTACTCCACATCTTGACCATTTATTATTTTCAATCTAATGGTTAAAAATAATAAGTAATTAAATGTGAAGAGAGAAAACTATTCCTTATTATTTTTAACCATTAGATTGAAAGTAATTAATGGTCAAGATGTGGAGTAAGTTATAATAACTTACTCTTGGAGTAAATATAACCCTCCTCATATATATATATATATATATATATATATATATATATATATTTATATGAGAATGTGAGAATGAATCTGAACCATTGGATTTTAAAATAAATGATGGAGATTATGTGTGAATTTGTTTTTTCTCTCTCCTACCTTTTGAAATAAATGATGTAGGAGAGAGAAAAAAAGATTCACCCATAATCTCCACAATTTATTTTAAAATCCAATGGTTCAGATTCATTCTCACATTCTCATATAAATATGGCATTCTCATATGATATGTCATATATATATATATATATATATATATATATATATATATATATATATATATATATATATATATATATATATAAGACTTTAGTTAATCTTTTATATAAAAAAAATATTTTCAAAAATAATTAGATTAAATGATCAATTAAAGCATTACAACACGGAAGACAAACAAAAGCGCTTTTTTTGGCCTTTAACAGCGCTTTAAAGCGCTGTCAAAGCCAGCGCTGGCGTAGGCTACGAAAGCCCTTTTAAAAGCGCTCTGGTAGACCCCCCTATAAGAGCGCTTTTTCCAGAAAAAGCGCTCTGGTAGACCCCCCTATAAGAGCGCTTTTTTCAGAAAAGCGCTTTCGTAGCCCCCTCTATAGCAGCGCTTTTTCTAGAAAAGCGCTCTCGTAGCACCCCCTACAGCAGCGCTTTCTTAGGCCTACTTTCACTACAAAAAATGTGGCTGATTTACGGGGTTTTTTAGCCTTTTTGTGGGGGTTTTTGACCTCCGTTATATATTGTAAATATGTAAAAAAAGAATACTCAAAATTTTATTATTTTTCTTTACTTGTGAATATTGTGTTGAACATGAATGAAAATTCCTTTATTTAAACAATGCTAGTTACAAATTCCAAGTACTTTTCTCCCTGTTGTTAAATATATAATATAATATTTTTATGATGTTAGATTCCCAGTCTTCATCTATATGCTATGCTTTATAATACATCTGCAAAACTTTAGAAACTCTAATTATTCAGCTTCAGGTTGCTGCTCATATTCAACTTTCAAATTCCTTCAATCTAATTGTTCATCTTCTGCGTTCACACCTTACATGCTCTGTGCAAATTCAAAAAATTGGATAAGTCAGTAAATTGGAACTCTGCATAAAAGGCTGAGGTGTAACATCAAATTAAATCAAGTAAATTTGTAATAGTGTAATGAGATATGGATTTCAATGACAAACTTATCACAACCAATTTTCTCATGTTCTATATAACAAGTAACAATTTGAAAAAATAATCACTTCTATAAACTTTAGTAACATCTAATCAAATAAATTAAGCTTGTAATAGTGTAATGAGATATGGATTTCAAAGACAAACTTATCACAACCCATTTATTAATATTCTAAGTAGCAAGTGAAATCTTACCAATCCACCTTCATAATCATCAAATTTGCAGATTTTGCAATTGTATCTTAACTTCCTACATGATCTCTAACAGATGAAACCTGAGATTGATGGAATATGCAAAACTAAATAAAGATTACTAACTGTAAAATTATAATCCAATTAATGGAAGAAATGAACTCACAATAATAGCTCCTAATGGATCAATCCACTAATAGAACTTGACAGCCAACACAGCAGCAGCTAATCCAACTGAATTAGTAATAACATCAAAACAATGATCTTGTGCATAGGCTTTGACAATTTCGTTTGTAAACCTTCGACAGTAGACCATTAAAATGAACTTTACAATGGTCATAAAATCCCATGATCACGATCATCCACATCAACTCACTATGATCCATTTCAGGCTTTGTCTATAAGAGAATGAAACAAGAAATTAAAAAACAGGCTTTGTCTATAAGAGAAAATGAAACACGCTAAGAATTGGATTCGCACCATTGGCTTTTACCAAAATAGACACTTCCAAATTATGGTTTAAATAATGATTAAAAAAAACTTGGAAACTACAACAGCCACATTACAAGGTTGTCAACAATATAGCTGTATCCAAACAAATGCCAACAATTCATATGAAAATGTGTGTGAAGCGGATTAGTTTATGTGTATATACTTTTTATTAGCACATTCTAATGACTTTTTTTCTTTATGAAATATCCAATTACTTGTTTGTTCCTGAATGGCTGAATCACATAATTCTAACAAGCTAACTTCCAATTCATCTCTCTCCCATAGACATTATCAAAAAGGCTCTTGTAATGAAGCATAAATACTAAGGAAAATATATGGAAAAACAAAGGAAAGAAAATAAATCACAAACAGAAATTAAAGATAAAGGTGTACAAAAAATCAATTACTCAATAATAAAAGATAATCAGAATTATTGCCAAAATTAATGTAGTTGTCTGGGCAACAAATCTTGAACACTACCTGACTGCTTATGTCCTTCCAGAATTTGGCTCCAAGAAGGATAGAAATCAGAATATCCATGACTTGCATACTGTGACAATAAAGTTATCATGCTGGGGAGAAGATAGACAATAAAGTCAGTTAGGCAATTGAAAAAATTATAGTAGGCCTTAACAATGTAGAGCATTAAAACGATACTGACAAGAACAATGACAAGAAAGCAAGATTCCTGGTTCAATGTCCTACATGTTTAAACAACTGTCAAGAACAATGGCACTAATTAATAGGTCCAATTCATCAAGATGAGGGAAGTGACCCTTTCACTTATAGGCTGTCATACCCTAATTTTTGACCCCCTCTGAGATGACATATCTTCAGGATTTTCATCAAGTCAAAGTAAGTACCCAGAGCAGTTTGACATTCAATCAAGGGTGTTCAAAGACCAGAAAGCTCAGGCAAAGGATCAATCAATAGAAGGATTAGTCTCTAATACAATCATAAGACTCAAGAGCTTCATTATTTCATCTATGATTGATTAGACACCCAGTCATCTGAGTACAGGTTTACTCAGGTCACCAGACTAGGGTTTTTTAGCCTATCAAGGACTAAAATCAGGGATCACCTTTGGGAAACCCTAAAAAGCCCCAGGGGATCATTCAAAGACATCAATCATCTTCAAATAGCTCATATGACAAGATCCACTGGACATCACACCTCAATTCAAAGTCTACAGTCATTATTTTCATATAGTCGACAATTAGGGTTTTTGACCTAATTCACCAGGATGGTTGACTTTTAATCAGGGCATGGATCTAAAACTCAAGACATGATTCAAGAACCTCTACTACCTCAATATAATCCATTTACATCATTCATTTGAGGAGAAGATCTTGATTCTACACAAAAGTCCAAATCTCACCATATCTGAAAAAAAGTCAACTGTATGGGATCACCATTGACTTTTAAGATTTTTGGTAAAACCATGACTTTCAAGGATCAATATCATCAATATATGGATATTAAAGTCATTTGACCAAAGAAATTCAAAGAAATTCACCAAGGAGCAAAAAGTCGGGAATTAGGGTTTTTGAGGGCACTGTGAGAACTCAAAATTTCACCTACACAACTCAAAAAACTTCCAACATGAAAGTTGTAGATCTTGCAAAATAAAACAACATCTTACAAAGGAACTTTTTTCAAAAGATCAATCATTTAAGAGTTTTGGAAATTTTGGAGTTTTAGGTCATAAACACTTAGAAATTTTTCTAAGTGTTTTAACCTAGTTTTCTTCCAACTTTGGCCTCATTTTTCACAAATTTGCCAAAGGATTCTGAAGAAACTCCAAACTAATGATTTGAAGTAGATGTTTAGGGCTTTCCAAATTGTGTTCAACCTTCTCCAAATTCATTTTGAGCTAAGAGTTATGCTTGTTCAAAGTTGGCCTCATGAAGTGAAATTATAGGTCATGCATCATTTTGGAACTTTGAAATTTTGTGCACATGACCTCAAATATGGATGCTACACGACCCATAACACATATGAAAACATACCATGCATTCATTTTTACCATGCCATGATAATTGAAGAAGATTCCTAAAACAAGAACATGTGATTATGTAATGATTACATTTGTGAATTTATGGCAAATTGATGAATCACCCAAGGAATCTTCTCACCAACCAATTAGAGTTCATTTCTGTCTCAGAATTGTCCCCTAAGATCAAGCAAAATCGAGGGCTAGGGGATTGATCAAAAGGAATCAAAATTCTCATCATTGCATAAGAGATATTTGCAAACTTCCTTCATGCTTAAGAAACCAAACTTCTTTCATTAAGCAAGCTCACCACAGCCAATTGATCTGCATTCATTTGCCTATAAATAGGAGGGCATACTTCAGTAGAAAAAGACACCAAAGCAACAGAATCCTTGCTTTCTCTCTTCTTTCTCCATACTTAAGGTTTTCAAAGGTTCTTTGGCAAGAAGACTCGGATTCTTCAAACCAAAGCTCTTCCTTTGGAATTAAGTATTCAAACACATTAGGGGAGTCATTTGGAGGTGATCCAGACCTCTGAAACACTTCTGTGAGTGAGGAATCATCATCTGCACCTCTCACTTGGAGCTGTTGCAGTTGGGGTCGAGCAAGAGGTTTCGGGTACTTTCAGTCCAAGCTAAGCATCTCAACACCTTCCAGGAGGATCACTGAAGCTATCTGGATCGTTGCAACAACTCTGCAACACACTTTGATCAGAGCCAGATCTTCATTTTTCAGGTAAGTTTCCAAAACTTCAAACTCTATGATTCACGCATGATAAATTAAAAATGAAGTTACCAGTTGGTTTCTGCACCTTCATAGATCATTAGCCCTCAATCAATTGCATCAAAACATGCATATATAGCATTTCATGTTTAATTTCAGTTTTAGGGTTCTTAGTGTTCATGCTTGCGAATTTTATGTTACACTTAGAATAAATGAAATTAAAGGACACCATCATAATCCTCGTCCAAAAACGAGCAAAATCCATGTTTACATCTTTAAGTTTGGTTGAGAAACGAAGGAGATAGCAAATTCAAAAAATCTGAAGCTTGAGGTTGAAGATGAAGATGGTGGCGCCATTTTTTGAATTTCCCAGATTTAAGTTTATTTTATTTTGAATGATGGGTATGTTATCTACGAATTCATCGTAGTGTCCCAATGGTTACAGCGCGCGTCCAAAAGCCTTGCCTTGCCTTAGGTCTGGGGTTCGATCCCCCCCTCAGACCTTTTGTTCATTTTATTTTTCCAACTCATTTAATGCCTTGCTTTCACATATAATCATATGGGCTCTTTCCTTAAGCAGGCCACGCGCGTGGCCCAGTTGGTATTTGTTTTGTTTGGTAACCAAGAGGGCGTGAGTTCAACCCTTGGTGAGACCAAACCATTTTTTTTTACTACTATTTTTCTTCATTTTTTTTATCAACTTTACACAATTATTTAACCTATCAAATAAATACATTTTTACTTCATTTTTCACACACTTGTCATTTAATATATCTATTTTGGGAATAATCAAAAAAATCATAAAAATATTATTTATTTCTTATATTTTTATTAGGTTTAAAATAGTATATTTTAAGTGTTTTCTTAAATACTTTAAATGTATATTTTCATTTTGTTTTAACCAAATTATTTGTGTGAACAATTTTATGATAAAACCCTAATTGTTTAGGTCTTAATTAGGTAAAATCTTTATTTTTACCTTAATTAAGTTGACTTTTGTCAATTCTCAAAACTGTTTTTTTTTCAATCTCTGATTAAATCAAATGATTAAGGTTTTCAAACAACAAAACCTTATATCATTTCAAATCATTCTTTTCAAAAATTACTGTCATAACCAGTACTGTAAAGTACTGGGCCTCTAATAGAGTGTAAGTCCCAAAAACCTTCTCTTCTTAGCTTGTTTTCAAAACTGTATTTTCAAAATCTTCTTTCTGTTTTCAAAACATTCTTCTGGTATTTGAAGGGCATTATTCCCGGTGAAACTCTTCAGATACCTATGTGACCTTTGTCCATCTTCACTTCTTCTGTTTTCAAAAAACCATTAACTGTTTATCATATATATATTCAACTGTTATCAACAAAACAACAAAAATTACTGTTGAGGCTTTGTACATACTTCTTCAAAGGCCTCCACTCCATCCAGGTTAGGCTTTACAAGCTTTCCATTTACAGTCTTTATTTAAATTACTGTCAAATATAAACTGTGCATATATTAGTTTAGAACTACGTTTGAGTATAAACCCTAGGACAGTTAAACCATATATATATATTATAGGAATATGGCCTAGAATTGAGAATGTCTTCCCGGTGAAGGCTCTTTCCTAATTAGAGATCTGTAGTTCAAACCCCCAAGATGAATTATTCCCGGTGAAACATCTTGGCAAAAACCTTAGAATCCAAAAAATAGGACACATCCACCCAAAGAGGAATTATTCCCGGTGAAACCTCTTACCCATTTGCTTAAAGCCAAAATAAGTTCAAAACTACATAGCTTTCTCTTGTGCTATAACAAGGACCCTCGATTAGCCTCCTCTTGGGCTTTGTACAAGGACCCACAGGCTTCTTAAAAGCATTTCCAGCTTCCTCTTGAGCTTATATACAAGGACCCATCAGGTTTCTTATAAACATAGGAACAGGTCTTTAGTCACCTTTTAGCCTACCCTGGTGAGTTTCTTCCAATTTAAACCAGACTTTTAACAAGCCAAGTTTGTCTCAATTTCACATTGAGTACACCTTTTGGAATGAGAGACATGGACAGTCTCTGTCACCCTTATCTTCATCAATTTTCCTTAGCAGAGTCTAGGATCCATATTTTCTTATCCTCAGCATGAGTCAGCCTTCATCTTGGGCTTTAAACAAGAAGTCTCCACTAGATAATCTTTCTGCCAATCATTTCAATAAAAAAATTCCTGGAAAGGGTTAGCCTCCAAAGTCAATTAAAATCATTCCTTCATTTTTATAAATTCCCTGGAAAGGGTTAGCCTCCAAAGTCAATTAAAATCATTCCTTCATTTTTATAAATTCCCTGGAAAGGGTTAGCCTCCAAAGTCAATTAATAAAAATCTGTTTAAAATATCAAAACCCCTAGAAAGGGTTAGCCTCCAACATCAGTCTTTCAAAACCAAAAATTCATTCTCTTAGGAGATAATTTCCCCAAAAAGAGTCAAAACCCCTGGAAAGGGTCAGCCTCCAAAAACATGATAAAAGTCAGTCTTTAAACAGACAAATTCACCAGCTGAGTCAAAATCCCTGGAAAGGGTTAGCTTCCAAAGAAAAACAGTCTTTTAATAAATAAAATCTCCTCAGTAGAGTCAAAATCAACAAAAACAGTTAGCCTCAACCTTGGGCTTCATACAAGGCACCAAACAATAAAACTCCCCTGTCAAGAGTCAGCCTCAACCTTGGGCATTGTACAAGGCAGATAATAGAGTCTCCCCAGTAAGCTCTTCATCATCCAATAGCCACAACCTTGGGCTTTGTACAAGGCAGATCAAACCATATTTCATGAGTCAAAGATTCCTAACACCTAGGATCTTTTCCCCATAGAGTCATCCATACTCAGTTTATTTAAGAGTCAGCCACAACCTTGGGCTTTGTACAAGGCAGAAAATAATATTTTTTTTCCTAGCTAGAGTCAGCCTCAATTCTGGGCTTTGTACAGAACACCAAATAAAAATCCATCAAAATAAACACTCTCCAAATAGAGTCAGCCTCAATTCTGGGCTTTGTACAGAACACCAAAATATCCTGTAATTAATCCCCAATGGAGTCATCTCCCAGAGTCAATAATATTAATAAATCAATCAAAAAAGCCTCAAGCTTGGGCCTCATACAAGCCAGCTAAAGTCAAATCTTTTATACAGTAGATAGACATAGCTTATCTCTATAGAGAGATATTTTTACTACTCTACCACATTCAAACAAACATTTCCATTTCAATTTCAATTTTAATCAAGTCTCCCATTTAGGATTTTGAAAGGCATGAGCTGGCAGTAAAACCCAGACATGTGGTAACTTTCCCTAATTTGGATGAGCATTTTTCTTTCATTTAAGAGGCATTTGACTGGTATACTTGCACATACACAAGTAAGGTCCCCCTCTTGAATGAAATGAATTCAGTTATTCTGTCACTCCTTTAAATGTTTGTGGTAGAATAGTACTAATACCTCTCTGTAAAGATGATTTCATGTCTCTTTACTGTAAACAGAGATTTAATTCCAAGCTTCAACCTTGAGCTTTAAGCAAGGCACCAAAAACAAGTAATTTCCCTAGTTAGTTCCCCGAAATACATTAAGCTCTGACTTCCACTAGGGATATGTAGGCATGAGGTTCACAAGGAATCTCAGCGAGCTAATAAAATACCAAAAATAGTCAGTTTGTCTGTCTGTCTGTCTTTCTTTAATCAATTCATTTCCTTCTCCTAATACAAAGGAGAAACTTTCCCAATCATTAGCAATAAACACAAACACAATGACACAGAGAAGGTTCCTGTAGAGTACTACAGATATGTAGGGTGTTTAAACACTTCCCTATGTATAACCGACCCCCGGACTCCAGAATTTCTAGTCTAGGTGAAATCCCCACACTTAGCAAATTCCTAGGGTTTAGTTGAGATCTTTTTTTCCCTTTCCTACTCGTAGGACAAATAAGAAAGTTCGTGTGATATCGTAGGAAGAACTGAAACAAAATTCATCCCACCACGGGCGCATTCTCCTTCCAAATTTCGCGTGAAGGGTTTAGCGTGCCGTCCTCCCAAGTGAAACGGGGAGGTAAAGAAAACGACACCACAGATAAAAATGGCGACTCTGCTGGGGATATAAGTGTTAAAAACCTTGGTTTTTCATCCAAACCAATGGTTGACCTGTTGCTGGTCCAGCCCCAATGAGGAATTAGGGATGCCAAATTCCCCCTCAAACAAGAGAGGTCCTGCCTAACCTCTGTGTCATATCATGTGTTTGTTGCATATATATTTGTTTACTTTGTTTATTCTGTATCGGGAAAGGGCTTGATTCCCCCTTGTGGTGAGAAATCCTATACCCGGATTTGAGTGCAACATAAGATAGGATGGAGGATGTCTTCCCGGTGAAGGCCCTCTAATCTTGGTTTCCAAGTCTACTCTTGGGATTTGCCTGGCTGGTTGTGATTAACTGCGCCACTGCATTCCGAGACTGATTTGTACCAGGAGGACCTAGAAACACATTAACCCCACTTAAAGCCTTTTTTAGGACGTAGAGCGGTGATTATGGAAGTAATTGTCACGCAGATACTACACTCAGAGAAAACTCTCTTATAGATACCAATCAACGTATCTTTAAGGTTGAGCAAAAACTCTGAGACCCCTAGAACCCGTTCTACAGGTACAAAAATCCTTAACCTTAGTTTACCATTGGGGCGGGGTTTGCGTTTTGACTTCATGACCACTATACCCTTCAACGCCATGTTTGTTTAAAAACTCTTGTGTGTGCATTCATGCATTCATGCATCATTCATTAATAAACAACTAAAAGCAAAAAGAGTCTTTTTCGAGTCGTTTTTCAAGGAAACTAAATAACGAACGTTTTGAACTTCATAGAAAGAGAGAAACGGAGAAAGGACTTAAGGATCTATACCATGGATTATGGAAGAAAGAGAGCTAGGAAATACACCTTCAAGATTCCCCAGGTCGAGGAACTGGGAAAGCTCGGAAAACTGGTGGTCAACCCCCAGGCTTTCAAGGAGAAGTATGGAAAACTTCTGCCTTTGCTCAATACCAACATTGTGGATGGGATCCTTCCCACCTTGGTACAGTTTTACGATCCAACGTATCAGTGTTTCACCTTTCCAGATTATCAGCTCATGCCTACGTTGGAGGAATACTCTCGTCTGATTGGAATACCCGTGTACGCGCAAGATCCGTACTCCGGTTTGGAGAAGAATCCTGACGATATTATCATTGCTGCAACTACTCCTTTGAACGTAGTCGACGTCAGAACTCATATGGTGAGTAGAGGAGGAATTCAAGGATTGCCCTCCAAATTCCTGTTTGATCAAGCTCGGTACTTCGTCAACATCCAAGATATGAGCGCTTTTGAGGAAGTCTTGGCTTTGCTTATCTACGGATTGTTTTTGTTCCCTAACATTAACGATTTCGTCGACATCAACGCAATTAAGATCTTCTTAATTGGAAATCCAGTTCCAACTGTGGTGTCGTTTTCTTTTACCTCCCCGTTTCACTTGGGAGGACGGCACGCTAAACCCTTCACGCGAAATTTGGAAGGAGAATGCGCCCGTGGTGGGATGAATTTTATTTCAGTTCTTCCTACGATATCACACGAACTTTCTTATTGGTCCTACGAGTAGGAAAGGGAAAAAAAGATCTCAACTAAACCCTAGGAGTTTGCTAAGTGTGGGGATTTACACCTAGACTAGAAATTCTGGAGTCCGGGAGGTCGGTTATACATAGGGAAGTGTTTAAACACCCTACATATCTGTAGTACTCTACAGGAACCTTCTCTATGTCATTGTGTTTGTGTTTATTGCTAATGATTGGGAAAGTTTCTCCTTTGTGTTAGGAGAAGGAATTGAATTGTTTAAAGAAAGACAGACAGATAGACAGACTGACTATTTTTGGTATTTTATTAGCTCGCTGAGATTCCTTGTGAACCTCATGCCTACATATCCCTAGTGGAAGTCAGAGCTTAATGTAGTTCGGGGAACTAACTAGGGAAATTAATGTTTTTGGTGCCTTGCTTGAAGCTCAAGGTTGAAGCTTGGAATTAAATCTCTGTTTACAGTAAAGAGACATGAAATTATCTCTACAGAGAGGTATTAGTACTATTCTACCACAAACATTTTGAAAGAGTGACAGAATAACTGGATTCATTTCATTCAAGAGGGGGACCTTACTTGTGTGTGCAAGTATGCCAGTCAGATGCCTCTTAAATGAAAGAAAGATGCTCGTCCAAATTAGGGAAAGTGTACAAGTCTGGGGATGTGCCAGAGCATGTCTTTCAGAGTCCTAAATGGGAGACTTTGATTGAAATTGAAATTGAAATGTTTGTTTGTTTGAATGTGGTAGAGTAGTAAAAATATCTCTCTATAGAGATAAGCTATGTCTATCTACTGTATAAAAGATTTGACTTTAGCTGGCTTGTATGAGGCCCAAGCTTGAGGCTTTTTGATTGATTAATTGATATTATTGACTCTGGGAGATGACTCCATTGGGAATTAATTACAGGGTATTTTTTGTGTTCTGTACAAAGCCCAGAATTGAGGCTGACTCTACTTAGGGAGACTCTATTTGTGTGCCTTGTACAAAGCCCAAGGTTGTGGCTAACTGTTGAGGATAATTGAATGACTGACTCTATTTTGTGTGCCGTGTACAAAGCCCAAGGTTGTGGCTGACTGTAGCTAGGGGAAAACATTATTTTCTGCCTTGTACAAAGCCCAAGGTTGTGGCGGACTCTTAAATGAATTAAGTATGGATGACTATATGGGGAAAGATCCTAAGTGTTAGGAATCTTTGACACATGAAAGATATGGTTTATCTGCCTTGTACAAAGCCCAAGGTTGTGGCTACTGAGTGATGAAGGACTCACTGGAGACTCTATTATCTGCCTTGTACAATGCCCAAGGTTGAGGCTGACTCTTGACAGGGGAGTTTTATTGTTTGGGTGCCTTGTATGAAGCCCAAGGTTGAGGCTAACTGTTTTTGTTGGTTTTGACTCTACTGAGAAGGTTTTATTTATTAAAAGACTCTTTTTCTTTGGAAGCTAACCCTTTCCAGGGATTTTGACTCAGCTGGTGAATTTGTCTGTTAAAAGACTGACTTTATCATGTTTTTTGGAGGCTGACCCTTTCCAGGGGTTTTGACTCTTTTGGGGAAATTATCTCCTAAGAGAAATGAATCTTTATTTTTTGATTTTTGGAGGCTAACCCTTTCCAGGGGTTTTTATTGAAATGAAGGAATGTGTGGAAGCTAACCCTTTCCAGGGATTTTGACATTTTTAGACAGATGTTGGAGGCTAACCCTTTCCAGGGATTTTGTTAAAATGAATGATTTGGGTAGCACTCCATTAATTATTAAAGGATGAAAGGATTGGCAGAAAGATTATCTAGTGGAGACTTCTTGTTTAAAGCCCAAGATAAAGGCTGACTCAATGCTGAGGGTGACCAAACATGGATCCTAGACTCTGCTAAGGAAGATTGATGAAGATAAGGGTGACAGAGACTGTCCATGTCTCTCATTCCAAAAATGTACTCAATGCAAAATTGAGACAAACTTAGCTTGTTTAAAGTCTGGTTTAAATTGGAAGAAACTCACCAGGGTAGGCTAAAAGGTGGCTAAAGACCTGTTCCTATGTTTATAAGAAACCTGATGGGTCCTTGTATACAAGCTCAAGAGGAAGCTGGAAATGCTTTTAAGAAGCCTGTGGGTCCTTGTACAAAGCCCAAGAGGAGGCTAATCGAGGGTCCTTGTTATAGCACAAGAGAAAGCTATGTAGTTTTGAACTTATTTTGGCTCTAAGCAAATGGGTAAGAGGTTTCACCGGGAATAATTCCTCTTTGGGTGGATGTGTCCTATTATTTGGATTCTAAGGTTTTTGCCAAGATGTTTCACCGGGAATAATTCATCTTGGGGGTTTGAACTACAGATCTCTAATTAGGAAAGAGCCTTCACCGGGAAGACATTCTCAATCCTAGGTCATATTCCTATAATATATATATATAGTTTAACTGTCCTAAGGTTTATACTCAAACGCAGTTCTAAACAAATATATGTACAGTTTATATTTGACAGTAATTTAAATAAAGACTGTAAATTGAAAGCTTGTAAAGCCTAACCTGGATGGAGTGGAGGCCTTTGAAGAAGTATGTACAGAGCCTCAACAGTAATTTTTGTTGTTTTGTTGATAACAGTTGAATGTATATGATAAACAGTTAATGGTTTTTGAAAACAGAAGAAGTGAAGATGGACAAAGGTCACATAGGTATCTGAAGAGTTTCACCGGGAATAATGCCCTTCAAATACCAGAAGAATGTTTTGAAAATAGAAAGAAGATTTTGAAAATACAGTTTTGAAAACAAGCTAAGAAGAGAAGGTGTTTGGGACTTACACTCTATTAGAGGCCCTGTACTTTACAGTACTGGTTATGAGAGCAATTTGAAAATGATTTTGAATGATACAAGGTTTTGTTGTTTGAAAACCTTAATCATTTTATTTAATCAGAGATTGAAAACAGTTTTAAGAATTGACGAAAATCAACTTAATTAAAGTAAAAATAAAGATTTTTACTTAATTAAGACCTAAACAATTAGGTTTTTATCATAAAATTATTCACACAAATAATTAGGTTAAAACAAAATGGAAACATATATTTAAAGTATTTAATAAAACACTTAAAACATACTATTTTATACCTAATAAAAATATATGAATTAAATAATATTTTTATGATTTTTTTGATTATACATAAAATAGGTATATTAAATAACAAGTGTGTGAAAAATGAAGTGAAAATGATTTATTTTGATAGGTTAAATAATTTGTTAAAGTTGTGAAGGAGTTAAATGGGAAAAGTGGTAAAAAATATGGTTTTGTCACCAACCAGGTTTGAACCCACGCCCTTTGTATTACCAGCCCAAAACAACACCACTGAGCCAACGCGCGCTTGGTGTCATATGCATGGTTCCATTGCAATTCATATATTACTCAAATGCATAGAAGTAAAAAAGAAATAAAATCAAAAGGTCTGGGGCGAGGGGGATTCGAACCCCAGACCTTGGGCACGCGCAACACACAAACACTCTCTACCACTGGGCTATCACGTTTTAGTCGTTAATGAAACAGGTATCAATCAAAATAAAATAAACTTAGACCTGAGTTTGAAAATTGCGCGCCACCACCATCTTCGTCTTCAACCTCAAGCTCCATGAATTTGAATTTCTGAACTCACTCGTTTCTCAACCATTTGCCATGATGTAAACATGAAACTTGCTCTAAATTCACTCACGATTCTAAATATGTAACTAACATGAACTAATATTAACTACATCTAACTAATTTACCAGAAATCGTGAAGAACCCTAAAATTTCAAAATTAAATTAAATGACTATACTGAAAGATAAATGGATGATGATAGAGGGTTTTCAATCCTCTGATGATGCTGAACAAGATAGAATCGAGCTATTTCAAAAAGAGTACTTAAATTAGAGAGGTGAAGTTCAGAAACTTACCTCTGAAAATGGAGGTCGTGAGGATGATTGAGGGCACCTGGGCTTGAATGAATGATCTCAATAGCTTCCCTGAGACTCAATGATGCTAACTGGATGCTTATTGTAGCCTGAATCCTTCTGAATTGTTCTATGGACCTCCCTCGATTTGAGCTTCAAGTGAACATGGAGGGTGTTGATTCTCGAGTTACAGATGAGCTGCAGCCATCTGGTTAGCTTCACTATGACCTGAGGAGTGTGTCTGGATGATTGGCTTGCCTTGAAACCTTCTGAATCACTCCATGGACCTCCAACTGCAGATGCTTCAAAGTGAGAGCAACAATGGTGTTCCTCCACCTACAGAAGTGATCCAGGTGCTTGGATCACCTCAAATGACCTCCCTTGAGATGTTAGAATGCTCACTTCCCAAAGATAAGCTCTGGTTTGAAGAAATCGATTCTTCTTGCCAAAGAACTTTGAAAAACAATGAACAAGAGAAGAGAAAGAGAAAGCAAGTAATATGGTTGCTTTGGTGTGTTTTTGAATGAGGAATGCATCTGTATTTATAGGCAAATGGATCAGTATAGCTGCAGAGGAGTGAGCTTCCTTAGTGAGGTTGATTTGGTTTCTTAGCCATGAAGGAAGTTTGCAAATATCTCTTATGCAATGATGGGAATTTTGATTCCATTTGATCAATCCCCTAGCCCTCGATTTTGCTTGATCTTAGGGGACAATTCTGAGCCAGAAATGAGCTCTAATTGGTTGGTGAGAAGATTCCTTGGGTGATTCATCAATTTGCCATAAATTCACAAATGTAATCATTACATAATCACATGTTCTTGTTTTTAGAATCTTCTTCAATTCTTATGGCATGGTGAAAATGAATGCATGGCATGTTTTCAGATGTGTTATGGGTCGTGTAGCATCCATAAGAGAGGTTATTTGCACAAAATTTGCAAAGTCCAAAAGTGTCCATGACCTATAATTTCACTTCATGAGGCCAACTTTGAACAAGCATAACTCCTAGCTCAAATTGAATTTGGAGAAGGTTGAACACAATTTGGAAAGCTCTAAACATCTACTTTAAATCATTAGTTTATGTCTTCTTCAGAATCATTTGGGAAATTTGTGAAAAATGAGCCCAAAGTTGGATGAAAACTAGGTTAAAACACTTAGAAAAATTTCTAAGTGTTTATGACCTAAACTTCAAAATTTCCAAAACTTCATAAATGGTTGATCTTTTGAAAAAAGTTCCTTTGTAAGATGTTGTTTTATTTTGCAAGATCTACAACTTTCATGTTGGAAGTTTTTTGAGTTGTGTAGGTGAAATTTTGAGTTCTCACCATGCCTTCAAAAACCCTAATTCCCGACTTTTCGCTCTTTGATGAATTTTTTTTGAATTTCTTTGGCCAAATGACTTTGACATCCATATATTGATGATATTGATCTTTGAAAGTCATTTTTTGACCAAAAACCTTAAAAGTCAATGATGATCCTTCACAGTTGACTTTTTCCTGACAAAGTGAATTTTTGGGCTTTTGTGTAGAAATAAGATCTTCTCCCCAAATGGATGATATAAATGGATTATATTGAGGTAGTAGAGATCCTTGAATCATGTCTTGAGTTTTGGATTCATGCCCTGATTAAAAGTCAACCATCTTGGTGAATTAGGTCAAAACCCTAATTTGTCGACCATGTGAAAATAATGACTGTAGACTTTGAATTGAGGTGTAATGTCCAGTGGATCTTGTCATATGAGTTATTTGAATATGATTGATGTCTTTGAATGGTTCCCTGGGGCTTTTTAGGGTTTCCCAAAAGTGATCCCTGATTTTAGTCCTTGATAGGCTCAAAACCCTAGTCTGGTGACCTGAGTAAACCTGTACTCAGATGACTGGATGTCTAATCAATCATAGATGAGAAAAGTGAAGTTTTTGAGCCCCATGATTGTATTAGAGACTAGTCTTTGTATTGATTGATCCTTTGCCTGAGCTTTCTTGTCTTTGAGCATCCTCGATTAGGTATCAGATGGAGAAATGACTGCTCTGGGTACTTGTCTTGACCTGATAAAAAATCCTGAAGATATGCCATCTCAGGGGGGTCAAAAATTAGGGTATGACACCAACCTTGCTTGCGAATGCTTATCACTCTGTGCATTCAAGAAACCTGCAGCGAGGAGGATTAATCACATGCTGCGTACCGCTGTTATACGAATGGTTCGTTTCGCACCTGCCGAAGTCTAGCACTTTCTGGAACATGAGGGATGGCCTTTACTGGTCACAGAAAATCATGTCTCTCACTCATACGGACATTGATTGGTGTAGTCCTGACAACGACGAAACCAAGATCATTTTCAGTTGCGGAAGTTTCCCCAACGTACCCCTTATTGGAACTAAGGGAGGGATCAGTTACAATCCAGCTTTAGCCCGTCGTCAATACGGCTATCCCATGAAAAATATACCAAGTAACATCCAATTGGAGGGTCTGTTCTTCAAGAACATCGACGATCATGGCAACATGCTGAAGAAGGAAATTGTCCAAGCCTGGCGTCTTGTTCACAGCAAAGGGAGAAGATTGTTAGGAAAACATCTTTGCATCTCCCTGGATCCTTACCTTCAATGGGTACGCGTCAGAGCATTCAAGCTCAGGATGCCATATCAACATCAAGAACATATTCCCCTAAGGGAACCAATTTACCTTTTCTCCACCGATGTTGAAAAACTGCAAGCGGCATTAAACAAGGTATGCCAAGAAAGGAATGCTTGGAGGAACAAGTATCGAATTGTCAACACGGAAAATGTTGAAATTCAGAACATCCTAAGAAGGAAGGATGAGTTACTTGAAGTACTCGATCGACAAGTGACACAATCATCACTTTCTCATCATATCCCTCCTGCTTCCTGGATCATCGATCAGCTCACGTCAGAGAACGCTCAGCTCAAGAAACAGAAGAAGATGTTAGAACGTGAAGTCGGCTCATCATCAAAGTTTTAGAGTCCTTTCTCTCAGTTTCTCTGTATTTCCATTTTCAAAGTGTGTAAAAACGGCGTTTTCGCTTAATTAATAAAGTTTGATGTTTCATAACGTAATTATGGTGTTTCCTTGAAAAATAATTAACTTAATTGCATATCATACATCGCTTTAGTCGTACGCACTGACACGAGAATTGTCGCGGATCTAATAGTCACTTTCCTTTCTCCAGAAAGAGAGGAGGAGAAGGAGGTGAACCAAGACTTTCAAGCTGTCTCATCCATACAACACTCGTTCAAGTCGCAAGAAAAGAATGGAAGACTTTGAACAAGAGAATGAAGAACTCAGAGAAGAGATTAATACTCTCAAAGGTACTGTTGAAAGACTCAATAGTATGGTAGAAGCCCTGGTAGTTGCGCAGAATCGACCAACGCCAGAAGAACCACAAAGGACTGTGGTTTCCGAGATTGTTTCTACTCCTGTTCCTCAGTATACCATGCCGCCTGATCGACCTTGGGGCATGCCGTATAACTTTACTCCAGAAGGGTACATACCTCCAGCTTCTGAAGCTCCAAAAGTCACCATGGATATGCGTCCACCGGAGGGTTACAAACCTCTGGAAATTGAAGTTCCAAGAGCAACGGCAATGGGTTTCGCACAACAGAACGCTGAGATTCCAAGATCTGCTGTCATGGCTTCTCCACAGCCCATTATGCATACTTTTCCCCCGCAAGGCGGACAAGTATATCATCACGCTCCAAGTGAGGATGCTGGCGTGTATGAAAGATTGGACGAGTTCCAAGAACAGTTTCTGCAAATGCAGAAGGAACTCAAGACTCTCCGAGGACAAGATCTATTTGGAAAGAATGCTGCAGACCTCTGTCTGGTTCCAAATGTTAAGATTCCTCACAAATTCAAAGTACCAGAATTCGAGAAGTATAAAAGGAATTCATGCCCACAAAGTCATCTCGTGATGTACGCTCGAAGAATGTCAACTCAGACTGATAATCAACAATTGCTCATTCATTATTTTCAAGACAGCCTGACTGGTGCTGCACTCAAATGGTACATGAACTTGGACAGTTCAGAGATTCGTACTTTTCGAGACCTCGGAGAGGCCTTCGTCAAACAATATAAGTACAATCTGGATATGGCTCCCGACAGAGATCAACTCCGGGCCATGACTCAAAAGGATAGAGAAAGCTTCAAGGAATACGCTCAGAGATGGCGTGAAGTTGCTGCTCAAATTTGTCCACCACTTGAAGAGAAAGAAATGACAAAAATCTATCTCAAAACTTTAAGTCCATTTTACTACGGACGAATGGTTGCAAGTGCACCAAGTGACTTTACCGAGATGGTAAACATGGGCGTACGTTTAGAAGAAGCAGTTCGAGAAGGACGCTTGAACAAAGAACCAGAATCTTCTGTTGGTCCAAGGAAGTATGGAAGTTCTTTCCAGAAGAAAAAGGATCAAGATTTCAGCAATGTCTTGCACAAAATCAAGAAGAAATTCCAACCTCAAGTTGCAACAATAACTCCGGTTGTTAACTCAGCGCCAGCTTATCAACCTCAGGTCTCGCAACAACAAATTCAACAAAGGTCGCAGCAACCTCAACAGCAGGTTCGACCTCCAAATTACAACAATCGGGCTCCAAGGTATCCTGCCTTTGACCCCGTACCAATGCCGTATGTAGAATTGTTTCCAACATTACTGGCAAAAGGACTCATTCAGACAAGGAGTCCTCCAAATCCTACAAATAGTTCCTCACCATGGTATAAGGCTGACCAATCTTGTCCCTATCATCAGGGGGCACCAGGTCACAATATTGAGAACTGTTTCCCTTTCAAGATTGACGTCCAACGATTAGTGAGAAGCGCAATGCTATCCTTCAAAGATACTAATCCAAACGTCCAAGCAAATCCTTTGCCGCAGCATAAAGAAGCTTCAGTAAATCTGATAAATCAACACCCCAGTGTCATTCAAATCTACGACATTCGTCAGATAGGGGAAAATCTTGTCAGGATGCACGCTAAACAAGCTGGGTACGGTCATGTACCACCTCACAACTACTTCACATGTGAAATTTGTCCAAGGAATACTCAAGGATGTGCCGTAGTTCAAGCTGCATTACAAGAACAAATGGACTTAGGATGGATTCAACATATCCGAGTCAGAACTGAACATGACATCAACATGGTTCAAGGATGTCCAGGAGAATACAAAATCTACAAAGTTGAAGATCTTGAAGGATCGGTAGTCAGGTTCCACAAAACTTTAAATGGACTGGCCTACTTTGGAACAGATTTCCACGCTTACAGTAGATGCGAAATCTGTCGAAGAAATTCACGAGGATGTTTGCGTGTTCGCAACGACATTCAAAAGCTGATGGATGACAATACCATTACTGTTCTTGCCAACAGAGAAGATGATGAAGTCTTTACCGTATCTTCTCAAATTAATCAAGTTGAACCTATGCAAGTCAAGTATGATAGCAGGAAGACAGCAGTTGCACCACTAGTCATCTACTTACCAGGTCCTGTACCGTATGAGTCCAGCAAGGCTATACCATACAAGTACAATGCTACATACATTGAAAATGGTAAGGAGATACCATTACCATCTGTTGTCAACATTGCTGATGTTAGTCGAGTCACTAGAAGTGGACGAGTCTTCAACAGAACAACAGAAAATGTGGAGAAACCTTCGGAGGAAGTACCACATAGGCAAGACAATCATCCGACCAATGCTGTTCAAGCGAAAGAAAATGATGAGATCTTGAAGTTAATCCAGAGGAGTGAATACAACATTGTAGACCAATTACTACATACTCCGTCTAGGATTTCTGTTCTTTCCCTGCTATTGAGTTCTGAAGCTCATAGGGAAGCTCTACAGAAAGTTTTGGAACAAGCTTTTGTAGAACCAAGTGTTACAATAAGCCAATTCAACAACATCATTGCCAACATCTCCGCCGGAACTAACCTAAGTTTCTGTGACGAAGATCTTCCTGAAGAAGGAGTGGACCACAATCTTCCACTTCACATCTCAGTTGGCTGCATGGGTGATACACTCACAGGAGTCCTAATAGACAATGGATCCTCTCTCAACGTCATACCTAAATCAACATTATCAAGATTATCTTTCGAAGATTACCCTCTAAGAAAAAGTCATGTCATCGTCAAAGCATTTGATGGATCAAGAAAGTCAGTTTTCGGAGAAGTGGATCTTCCCATAACTATTGGACCTCAGACGTTCAAAATCACTTTCCAAGTTATGGATATTCCAGCACAATACAGTTGTTTGCTAGGTCGCCCATGGATTCATGAGGCTGGGGCAATTACTTCAACACTTCATCAGAAACTGAAGTTCATAAGAAATGACAAATTGGTAACCGTATGTGGAGAACGAGCTCTGATCGTCAGCAACCTGTCATCATTCTCCGACATAGAACCAAAAGAAGTTGTTGGAACTAAATTCCAAGCACTTTCCTTGGACAAAGGAAAGGAGAAAGCAGCGTCTATCTCTTCATACAAAGATGCAATCCAAGTTGTAAAGGATGGCACTACCAGTGGTTGGGGACACATTAATATTCCTACCAACAACAAGAACAGAACAGGAATTGGATTCTTTCCGACATCATCAAAACCTATCCCAGGGATTGAGGTAGTTCTCCCTATTCAAGAAACTTTCTGCAGTGGAGGTTTTCTTCAACCTGTTCAACAAACAGTCAATACCATCGGTACGGAAAACACCGATGAAGAGGAATGGTTATCCTATCTTAACAAAGCAGGATACATCTCCCTACCAGAGTCTGATTCACCTTGCTGTTATCCGACTAAAGGATCTGAAAGTAAGACTCAACCAAGCAGTGATGAAGTTACTGACAGCTTCACCACCAGAAGTCATGGTTCATCAGAAGAAGTTCCTCCTATCCCCGAAGAGACTTGGGATACATTAGGAGAACCAAGCGAAAAATTCGACTACATGGTGAAATACTCCGCTCCTGAAAGTTCAAGAATCTCTCTTGAAGACATTGTTCCAACTGGATGGAACATTGATTATGAATACCTCTCTCAGCCAAAAGAGATGTATAACCCTTGCTATTCATCATCATCTACTGGTGAAATCATCATTGAGGATTATATCCCCAAGTCACCTTCCGAGGCTACGGATCTAGAGTTCACATATCTAGTCAATGCCATCTTGGGAGAAGAGCAAGACCAAAATACAGAAGAGGATGATCTCGAAAGTGTCTCCGACAACGAGTCTCTCCATTCTGAAGATTGGAAGTTTCCTCAAAAGAAAGTTCGACATACTCCACTTGGGAATGGGTATGCTCACACCGCTCAGTCTGCTGAAGTAGAAGAAGATCGTCTGAGTGTTGCAAAGACAGTGGTTGGTAAATCAAGACCTACCACAGGCCAGCTTAAGCCTAAGGTTCCAGATTACTTAGTGCACAATGGGGTTCGCCACTACTGGACAGCTGTTGAAGTTTCAACTGTTGTTCGCACTCCTAAGTAGGAACTTTCACCGTTATTTTGTCCTCTCACCATAGCCCAGGGTGAAGAGATGTTTCATAGGGCTTTGCATTTTACTATTTCTTAGGAAAATGTCCCTCTTTGCTTCGCCCAAAGCAATAGAGTTTTGTTTTATAGGGTCTTTGTTTCAAAAAATGACTGTCCATAAATAAAAATGTCATTCTGTTCCTTCGTTTAGTTTTCCCTTTTCTTTTTTCGGAAATTGGTAATCCTAAAAAACACCCTTAAAAAACATCAAATATTCCATTAACTGCATACACCGAGTCTTCCCTCGTTGTCTAAATAAAACTTATCACACATATGCAGATTAATCATAAAATACCCCGTTGAAACGTGCGACCGTATGACTTCTCCAAGCTTTGAGTTTCCTGTATTCGAGGCAGAGGAAGAAGAAGACGAAGAAATATCAAAGGAAATTTCACGGTTACTTCAACAAAAGGAAGAGGCCATTCAGCCATACAATGAGCCTCTAGAGATCATTAACCTTGGTTCCGATGGAAACAAAAAAGAGGTTAAGATTGGAGCTTCGCTCAGTTCAGAGATCAGAGAGAGTTTGATACAGCTGCTCAAAGAATTCTCAGATGTCTTCGCTTGGTCTTATCAAGATATGCCAGGGTTGGATACCAGTATAGTGGAGCATCACTTGCCATTAAAAGATGAATGCCCTCCGGTCAAGCAAAAATTAAGAAGAACTCATCCGGAGATGGCCATGAAAATCAAAGAGGAAGTTCAAAAGCAGATCAACGCAGGTTTCCTCGTCACTTCAGAATACCCTCAGTGGTTAGCTAACATTGTTCCCGTTCCTAAGAAAGACGGAAAAGTCCGCATGTGCGTCGACTACAGAGATTTGAACAAAGCTAGCCCTAAGGATGATTTTCCTTTACCACATATTGATATGTTGGTAGACAGTACAGCAAAATCCAAAGTTTTCTCGTTCATGGACGGATTTTCAGGATACAACCAAATCAAAATGGCACCTGAAGACATGGAAAAAACAGCTTTCATCACCCCCTGGGGCACGTTCTGCTATCGTGTTATGCCTTTTGGACTGAAGAACGCAGGGGCAACTTATCAAAGGGCCATGACTACGCTTTTCCACGACATGATGCATAAGTGGAAGTCTACGTGGACGACATGATTGCCAAATCAGAAAATGAAGAAGATCACATACAAAATCTGACAAAGTTATTTCAACGCTTACGGAAGTTTCAGCTTCGCCTGAACCCCAACAAGTGTACCTTTGGTGTCTACTCAGGAAAACTCCTTGGTTTCATCGTCAGCAAACGAGGAATTGAAGTAGATCCAGACAAAGTCAAGGCAATTCAAGAAATGCCTTCGCCCAGAACCGAGAAACAAGTTAGAGGATTTCTTGGACGTCTGAATTACATCTCGAGATTCATATATCTCATGACTGCAACTTGCGCTCCTATTTTCAAACTTCTACGGAAAAATCAAAGTTGCGTCTGGACAAACGATTGTCAGAAAGCGTTCGACAGCATTAAGGAATATCTGCTCGAACCACCCATCTTATCTCCTCCAGTGGAAGGAAGACCTTTGATAATGTACTTAACCGTCTTAGAAGACTCCATGGGTTGTGTCCTTGGACAGCAAGACGAGACAAAGAGAAAAGAGCATGCCATTTACTACCTGAGCAAGAAATTCACTGATTGTGAATCCCGCTACTCCATGCTCGAGAAGACGTGTTGTGCTTTGTCCTGGGCTGCCAAGCGTCTCCGCCAGTACATGATTCGACATACTACTTGTTTGATCTCTCATATGGATCCAATCAAGTACATCTTTGAGAAGCCTGCTTTAACCGGGAGAATTGCCCGTTGGCAGATGTTGTTATCAGAATATGACATTGAGTATCACGCACAGAAAGCCGTGAAGGGAAGCATTCTAGCTGAGCACCTGGCTCACCACCCACTCAATGGTCATGAATCAACCAGTTTCGACTTTCCGGACGAAGACGTCATGTACCTCAAGATGAAAGATTACGACGAGCCACTACCAGACAAAGGACCTGAGATAGGATCCCAGCGGGGCTTAATCTTTGACGGAGCTGTCAATGCTTATGGACGAGGAATTGGGGCAATCATTGTTACACCTCAGGGTACCCATATTCCATTTACTGCCAGATTAACTTTCAAATGCACAAACAATGAGGCCGAATATGAAGCTTGCATCATGGGTCTCGAAGAAGCCATGGATCTAAGAATCAAACACTTGGATGTATACGGAGATTCTGCTTTGGTCATCAATCAAATCAAAGGAGAATGGGAAACACGCCAACCAGGGCTAATTCCTTACAAAGACTACGCGAGAAGATTATTACCATTCTTCGACAGGGTAGATTTTCATCACATTCCTTGTGAAGAAAACAACTTGGCTGATGCATTAGCCACACTCTCTTCCATGATTAGGATAAATCATTGGAATGACATTCCTCAGATCGATGTTATGCCCCTGGATAGGCCCGCTCATGTTTTCACAGTAGAAGCAATCATCGACGACAAACCGTGGTATCACGACATCAAGAACTTTCTTCAAAAGCAAGAGTACCCTCTCGGGGCGTCAAAGAAAGATAGAAAGACTTTGAGAAAGTTAGCTTGTAGATTCTTCTTGAATGAAGATGTTCTGTACAAGAGAAACTTCGACATGGTTCTGCTCAGATGCGTTGACAGAAAAGAAGCAGACATACTCATGAGAGAAATACATGAAGGTTCCTTTGGTACTCACACCAATGGACATACCATGACAAGGAAAATACTGAGAGCAGGATATTATTGGCTGACGATGGAGTCAGATTGCTACCAGTACGCAAGGAGGTGTCACAAATGTCAGATCTACGCCGATAGAATTCATGTGCCACCATCTCTTCTCAACATACTCTCTTCCCCTTGGCCTTTCTCCATGTGGGGAATCGACATGATTGGAATGATCGAGCCAAAAGCGTCCAACGGACATCGCTTCATCTTGGTAGCTATAGACTATTTCACCAAATGGGTTGAAGCAGCTTCATATGCAAACGTTACAAGACAAGTGGTCGTCAGGTTTATCAAGAATCACATCATCTGTCGCTACGGCATTCCTAGCAAGATAATCACTGACAATGGGTCAAATTTGAATAACAAAATGATGAAGGAGCTTTGTGAAGAATTCAAGATTGAACATCACAACTCATCTCCCTACAGACCAAAGATGAATGGAGCTGTAGAAGCAGCTAACAAAAACATCAAGAAAATCATTCAGAAGATGGTCATCACTTACAAAGATTGGCATGAAATGCTCCCGTATTCTCTTCATGGTTACCGTACATCAGTACGTACTTCGACCGGAGCAACTCCTTTCTCCCTTGTATATGGCATGGAGGCAGTCCTACCTATAGAGGTTGAGATTCCATCAATGAGAGTTTTGATGGAGCCAAAATTAACAGAAGCCGAGTGGTGTCAAAGCAGATTCGATGAATTAAACTTAATCGAAGAAAAGCGCATGACAGCTTTATGCCACGGACAGCTATATCAACAAAGAATGAAGAAAGCTTTCGACAAAAAGGTTCGACCTCGCACAATCAAAGAAGGCGACCTTGTACTCAAAAAGATTCAATCTTTTCTCACAGATTCGAGAGGGAAATGGACTCCCAATTATGACGGCCCCTACGTGGTCAAGAGAGCTTTCTCAGGAGGAGCCTTAATACTCACGACTATGGATGGAGAAGAATTCACCCGTCCTGTGAACGTCGACGCAGTCAAGAAATACTTCGCCTAAATAATTAAAAGAACAGCTCGCTAAGTTGAAAACTCGCAAAGAGCGGCTTAGGCAAAAAAGAGCGTCTCGGTGAATCGAAAACCCGAAAGGGCGATTCAGGCAAAAGTTAGAGACATAAAAAATAAATAATCAATCCCGGTAGACTTAAAACCCGAAAGGGGTAGTTTACGCAAAAGTTAGGGATATATGGCAAGTAACTGTGTTCAGGACAAACTTGATCATTCAAAATCCATAGCGGAGTATTCATCAGCAGTAGGTCATCTTCTACGAAGCACGAATACAGCGCAACTCGGAGTGGAAGGGAAAGATAACGGTCGTCACGTTTCATCGTAGCCCTTTTCCCGAAAATTACCAATTTCCAACTTTGTAAATACTCCATGGAATCAAGCATTTGGCTGATTACCATTCCATATATAATAATTTGAGCCTTGTGCTTTTCCTTTTCAATCTAGTCTTATTCAGTTTCTTGGAATGCGTTTTAAGTTTAAACAGTCAATTTCTTGAAACAAATGTTTTCATAAAAATAAAATGAATTTACTTGCAAAAATAAAGGTGAAATTTCTTTCTGAGGTTTACAAACAATAGGAAGAATGCAAATAGTTGCTCCGAGAACGGTTGAGACTCCGGGAACCAAGTTTCCCCCATGAGGTCGCTTTGCGAACATCTCCCGATGACGGATCTTTACTTCAATTCATATTACTCACTTCGGACAACGGACAACTGATAACCAGATATTCCCAACAGAGTTCGAACTACAAGAAGAGGACATCTTCTGATCAACAAGAATTCAAGTCGTATCTTAGGATTTTCCATCCGCGACAATTCTATTCACATTCACTTTACATTTTATAATTGTCATAATATTCATGCATACATTACATCATAATTGCATAGTCGAATCAGGCTTTGATCATGTGAATGCCTAAGTCATTAAGGCATGAACTCAAGTTTCCCCTGCAAGTTCCGGAGAAGCTTTTTCCTTCGAGGCAACAGTTCATACACAAAGATCTCACCAAGCAAGTCAACAGATGGTAGTCTCCCTCAAAGAGATAGTTTGTTCACTTTTGGAATTCCCCAATTGAGAATCTCCTGCAGAGCGACATTCGACAGTCTTCTTCAGATAAGATATTCTGCTTCACATTTTGGAATTCCCTACAGGTTTGGTATTTCCCCAGCAGGGTCAAGAGATGCTACTTTTTCGTCAAAGAAAATAATTCAAAATCTCCCAGCAGATCGATAAATGATTCCCCCAGCGGAATCAGTGAATGGTAGTCTTCGTCCAGAAGATAGTTCATGATCCCCAGCGGAGTCAACAAATGGTAGTCTTTCCCCAAGGAAAGACAGTTTGTCTGTTAAACATTCAGGAGGACAATAAATGTTGGTTTTCACCCCGAAAACAGCTCGTCCGCCTTCAAACAAAGTCATTAGCCCCTCAAAAGAGCGCGGGCCCATATGACAATCTTTCAAAGATGCCAAGTCAAAAGGGAAGATGGTGAAGTTTCTTTATTACCGTCAAATGGTATCTTACCTCCAAGTGCTGGTAAGAAGTTTGATGAGGAAACAAACCTTTAAAGTTTCTTTATTTACCGTCAAATGGTATCTTACCTCCAAGTGCTGGTAAGAAGTTTGATGAGGAAAGAAACCTTTAAAGTTTCTTTATTTACCGTCAAATGGTATCTTACCTCCAAGTGCTGGTAAGAAGTTTGATGAGGAAACAACCTTTGAAGTTTCTTTATTTACCGTCAAATGGTATCTTACCTCCAAGTGCTGGTAAGAAGTTTGATGAGGAAACAAACCTTTGAAGTTTCTTTATTTACCGTCAAATGGTATCTTACCTCCAAGTGCTGGTAAGAAGTTTGATGAGGAAACAAACCTTTGAAGTTTCTTTATTTACCGTCAAATGGTATCTTACCTCCAAGTGCTGGTAAGAAGTTTGATGAGGAAACAAACCTTTGAAGTTTCTTTATTTACCGTCAAATGGTATCTTACCTCCAAGTGCTGGTAAGAAGTTTGATGAGGAAACAAACCTTTGGAGATTTTCTCTTTATCTGAGATATTGTCCAAAACACAACTGAGACCAGTTTCGAGATATGGACATCCGAAACAAAGGGGAGGTTGTTTACCTTTTTCTAAGTATCAACACTTAGTTAAAGAAGATGGATTGCGCATCCTACATTGCCATCCATTCACCAGAATCCACATCAAGTGTTTCTACAGGAGTTTGTCTCCTCATCCCCGCCGAGTGCGACAACGGGATCAAAGTCATGCAAAGATTTTATCAATTACAACATCTCAGGAGCGCCCAAAATTCGGGCATTCCTCGATATTTAAGTCTCTTTTACGCAGGAGAGATCGAGATATCAATCTCTCTCCCTCCAGATAAAAGAAACTTAAATAGGGGCATCTGTCATACCCTAATTTTTGACCCCCCCTGAGATGACATATCTTCAGGATTTTCATCAAGTCAAAGTAAGTACCCAGAGCAGTTTGACATTCAATCAAGGGTGTTCAAAGACCAGAAAGCTCAGGCAAAGGATCAATCAATAGAAGGATTAGTCTCTAATACAATCATAAGACTCAAGAGCTTCATTATTTCATCTATGATTGATTAGACACCCAGTCATCTGAGTACAGGTTTACTCAGGTCACCAGACTAGGGTTTTTTAGCCTATCAAGGACTAAAATCAGGGATCACCTTTGGGAAACCCTAAAAAGCCCCAGGGGATCATTCAAAGACATCAATCATCTTCAAATAGCTCATATGACAAGATCCACTGGACATCACACCTCAATTCAAAGTCTACAGTCATTATTTTCATATAGTCGACAATTAGGGTTTTTGACCTAATTCACCAGGATGGTTGACTTTTAATCAGGGCACGGATCTAAAACTCAAGACATGATTCAAGAACCTCTACTACCTCAATATAATCCATTTACATCATTCATTTGAGGAGAAGATCTTGATTCTACACAAAAGTCCAAATCTCACCATATCTGAAAAAAAGTCAGCTGTATGGGATCACCATTGACTTTTAAGATTTTTGGTCAAACCATGACTTTCAAGGATCAATATCATCAATATATGGATATTAAAGTCATTTGACCAAAGAAATTCAAAGAAATTCACCAAGGAGCAAAAAGTCGGGAATTAGGGTTTTTGAGGGCACTGTGAGAACTCAAAATTTCACCTACACAACTCAAAAAACTTCCAACATGAAAGTTGTAGATCTTGCAAAATAAAACAACATCTTACAAAGGAACTTTTTTCAAAAGATCAATCATTTAAGAGTTTTGGAAATTTTGGAGTTTTAGGTCATAAACACTTAGAAATTTTTCTAAGTGTTTTAACCTAGTTTTCTTCCAACTTTGGCCTCATTTTTCACAAATTTGCCAAAGGATTCTGAAGAAACTCCAAACTAATGATTTGAAGTAGATGTTTAGGGCTTTCCAAATTGTGTTCAACCTTCTCCAAATTCATTTTGAGCTAAGAGTTATGCTTGTTCAAAGTTGGCCTCATGAAGTGAAATTATAGGTCATGCATCATTTTGGAACTTTGAAATTTTGTGCACATGACCTCAAATATGGATGCTACACAACCCATAACACATCTGAAAACATACCATGCATTCATTTTTACCATGCCATGATAATTGAAGAAGATTCCTAAAACAAGAACATGTGATTATGTAATGATTACATTTGTGAATTTATGGCAAATTGATGAATCACCCAAGGAATCTTCTCACCAACCAATTAGAGTTCATTTCTGTCTCAGAATTGTCCCCTAAGATCAAGCAAAATCGAGGGCTAGGGGATTGATCAAAAGGAATCAAAATTCTCATCATTGCATAAGAGATATTTGCAAACTTCCTTCATGCTTAAGAAACCAAACTTCTTTCATTAAGCAAGCTCACCACAGCCAATTGATCTGCATTCATTTGCCTATAAATAGGAGGGCATACTTCAGTAGAAAAAGACACCAAAGCAACAGAATCCTTGCTTTCTCTCTTCTTTCTCCATACTTAAGGTTTTCAAAGGTTCTTTGGAAAGAAGACTCGGATTCTTCAAACCAAAGCTCTTCCTTTGGAATTAAGTATTCAAACACATTAGGGGAGTCATTTGGAGGTGATCCAGACCTCTGAAACACTTCTGTGAGTGAGGAATCATCATCTGCACCTCTCACTTGGAGCTGTTGCAGTTGGGGTCGAGCAAGAGGTTCTGGGTACTTTCAGTCCAAGCTAAGCATCTCAACACCTTCCAGGAGGATCACTGAAGCTATCTGGATCGTTGCAACAACTCTGCAACACACTTTGATCAGAGCCAGATCTTCATTTTTCAGGTAAGTTTCCAAAACTTCAAACTCTATGATTCACGCATGATAAATTAAAAATGAAGTTACCAGTTGGTTTCTGCACCTTTATAGATCATTAGCCCTCAATCAATTGCATCAAAACATGCATATATAGCATTTCATGTTTAATTTCAGTTTTAGGGTTCTTAGTGTTCATGCTTGCGAATTTTATGTTACACTTAGAATAAATGAAATTAAAGGACACCATCATAATCCTCGTCCAAAAACGAGCAAAATCCATGTTTACATCTTTAAGTTTGGTTGAGAAACGAAGGAGATAGCAAATTCAAAAAATCTGAAGCTTGAGGTTGAAGATGAAGATGGTGGCGCCATTTTTTGAATTTCCCAGATTTAAGTTTATTTTATTTTGAATGATGGGTATGTTATCTACGAATTCATCGTAGTGTCCCAATGGTTACAGCGCGCGTCCAAAAGCCTTGCCTTGCCTTAGGTCTGGGGTTCGATCCCCCCCTCAGACCTTTTGTTCATTTTATTTTTCCAACTCATTTAATGCCTTGCTTTCACATATAATCATATGGGCTCTTTCCTTAAGCAGGCCACGCGCGTGGCCCAGTTGGTATTTGTTTTGTTTGGTAACCAAGAGGGCGTGAGTTCAACCCTTGGTGAGACCAAACCATTTTTTTTTACTACTATTTTTCTTCATTTTTTTATCAACTTTACACAATTATTTAACCTATCAAATAAATACATTTTTACTTCATTTTTCACACACTTGTCATTTAATATATCTATTTTGGGAATAATCAAAAAAATCATAAAAATATTATTTATTTCTTATATTTTTATTAGGTTTAAAATAGTATATTTTAAGTGTTTTCTTAAATACTTTAAATGTATATTTTCATTTTGTTTTAACCAAATTATTTGTGTGAACAATTTTATGATAAAACCCTAATTGTTGAGGTCTTAATTAGGTAAAATCTTTATTTTTACCTTAATTAAGTTGACTTTTGTCAATTCTCAAAACTGTTTTTTTTTCAATCTCTGATTAAATCAAATGATTAAGGTTTTCAAACAACAAAACCTTATATCATTTCAAATCATTCTTTTCAAAAATTACTGTCATAACCAGTACTGTAAAGTACTGGGCCTCTAATAGAGTGTAAGTCCCAAAAACCTTCTCTTCTTAGCTTGTTTTCAAAACTGTATTTTCAAAATCTTCTTTCTGTTTTCAAAACATTCTTCTGGTATTTGAAGGGCATTATTCCCGGTGAAACTCTTCAGATACCTATGTGACCTTTGTCCATCTTCACTTCTTCTGTTTTCAAAAAACCATTAACTGTTTATCATATATATATTCAACTGTTATCAACAAAACAACAAAAATTACTGTTGAGGCTTTGTACATACTTCTTCAAAGGCCTCCACTCCATCCAGGTTAGGCTTTACAAGCTTTCCATTTACAGTCTTTATTTAAATTACTGTCAAATATAAATTGTGCATATATTAGTTTAGAACTACGTTTGAGTATAAACCCTAGGACAGTTAAACCATATATATATATATTATAGGAATATGGCCTAGGATTGAGAATGTCTTCCCGGTGAAGGCTCTTTCCTAATTAGAGATCTGTAGTTCAAACCCCCAAGATGAATTATTCCCGGTGAAACATCTTGGCAAAAACCTTAGAATCCAAAAAATAGGACACATCCACCCAAAGAGGAATTATTCCCGGTGAAACCTCTTACCCATTTGCTTAAAGCCAAAATAAGTTCAAAACTACATAGCTTTCTCTTGTGCTATAACAAGGACCCTCGATGACCCTCGATTAGCCTCCTCTTGGGCTTTGTACAAGGACCCACAGGCTTCTTAAAAGCATTTCCAGCTTCCTCTTGAGCTTATATACAAGGACCCATCAGGTTTCTTATAAACATAGGAACAGGTCTTTAGTCACCTTTTAGCCTACCCTGGTGAGTTTCTTCCAATTTAAACCAGACTTTTAACAAGCCAAGTTTGTCTCAATTTCACATTGAGTACACCTTTTGGAATGAGAGACATGGACAGTCTCTGTCACCCTTATCTTCATCAATTTTCCTTAGCAGAGTCTAGGATCCATATTTTCTTATCCTCAGCATGAGTCAGCCTTCATCTTGGGCTTTAAACAAGAAGTCTCCACTAGATAATCTTTCTGCCAATCATTTCAATAAAAAAATTCCTGGAAAGGGTTAGCCTCCAAAGTCAATTAAAATCATTCCTTCATTTTTATAAATTCCCTGGAAAGGGTTAGCCTCCAAAGTCAATTAAAATCATTCCTTCATTTTTATAAATTCCCTGGAAAGGGTTAGCCTCCAAAGTCAATTAATAAAAATCTGTTTAAAATATCAAAACCCCTGGAAAGGGTTAGCCTCCAACATCAGTCTTTCAAAACCAAAAATTCATTCTCTTAGGAGATAATTTCCCCAAAAAGAGTCAAAACCCCTGGAAAGGGTCAGCCTCCAAAAACATGATAAAAGTCAGTCTTTAAACAGACAAATTCACCAGCTGAGTCAAAATCCCTGGAAAGGGTTAGCTTCCAAAGAAAAACAGTCTTTTAATAAATAAAATCTCCTCAGTAGAGTCAAAATCAACAAAAACAGTTAGCCTCAACCTTGGGCTTCATACAAGGCACCAAACAATAAAACTCCCCTGTCAAGAGTCAGCCTCAACCTTGGGCATTGTACAAGGCAGATAATAGAGTCTCCCCAGTAAGCTCTTCATCATCCAATAGCCACAACCTTGGGCTTTGTACAAGGCAGATCAAACCATATTTCATGAGTCAAAGATTCCTAACACCTAGGATCTTTTCCCCATAGAGTCATCCATACTCAGTTTATTTAAGAGTCAGCCACAACCTTGGGCTTTGTACAAGGCAGAAAATAATGTTTTTTTTCCTAGCTAGAGTCAGCCTCAATTCTGGGCTTTGTACAGAACACCAAATAAAAATCCATCAAAATAAACACTCTCCAAATAGAGTCAGCCTCAATTCTGAGCTTTGTACAGAACACCAAAATATCCTGTAATTAATCCCCAATGGAGTCATCTCCCAGAGTCAATAATATTAATAAATCAATCAAAAAAGCCTCAAGCTTGGGCCTCATACAAGCCAGCTAAAGTCAAATCTTTTATACAGTAGATAGACATAGCTTATCTCTATAGAGAGATATTTTTACTACTCTACCACATTCAAACAAACATTTCCATTTCAATTTCAATTTTAATCAAGTCTCCCATTTAGGATTTTGAAAGGCATGAGCTGGCAGTAAAACCCAGACATGTGGTAACTTTCCCTAATTTGGATGAGCATTTTTCTTTCATTTAAGAGGCATTTGACTGGTATACTTGCACATACACAAGTAAGGTCCCCCTCTTGAATGAAATGAATTCAGTTATTCTGTCACTCCTTTAAATGTTTGTGGTAGAATAGTACTAATACCTCTCTGTAAAGATGATTTCATGTCTCTTTACTGTAAACAGAGATTTAATTCCAAGCTTCAACCTTGAGCTTTAAGCAAGGCACCAAAAACAAGTAATTTCCCTAGTTAGTTCCCCGAACTACATTAAGCTCTGACTTCCACTAGGGATATGTAGGCATGAGGTTCACAAGGAATCTCAGCGAGCTAATAAAATACCAAAAATAGTCAGTTTGTCTGTCTGTCTGTCTTTCTTTAATCAATTCATTTCCTTCTCCTAATACAAAGGAGAAACTTTCCCAATCATTAGCAATAAACACAAACACAATGACACAGAGAAGGTTCCTGTAGAGTACTACAGATATGTAGGGTGTTTAAACACTTCCCTATGTATAACCGACCCCCGGACTCCAGAATTTCTAGTCTAGGTGAAATCCCCACACTTAGCAAATTCCTAGGGTTTAGTTGAGATCTTTTTTTCCCTTTCCTACTCGTAGGACAAATAAGAAAGTTCGTGTGATATCGTAGGAAGAACTGAAACAAAATTCATCCCACCACGGGCGCATTCTCCTTCCAAATTTCGCGTGAAGGGTTTAGCGTGCCGTCCTCCCAAGTGAAACGGGGAGGTAAAGAAAACGACACCACATAGGCCTCATAAACTATACCAGTGTTCTCAATACAAATTTATTTGCAATGAGGTTGTACAAATTTCAAAAGTAACTGAGATATCAACGTCACACCAATAGGAGGGTAATAATACTGCAGTGGTGAAAAGAAAAACAAAACAAATTTTGTTCACAAAAACTAAAAAATCAATAGCCAATGAACCTTGCTTACTTGTGTCATAGGCTGATTAGAAGCTCTTCTATCCGCCTCTTTTCGTCCTTCCACATAAGCTACAGTGTGCAATGAAATCCACTGTTACTACGAATCTGTTTAATCAAATGTTAACCAGAACATGAACGAGACTTACCAACATTGACATCAAGTGGAGGCCTCTGATTCATCCAAGGAGTAGGAGGTTGCTGTGAAGAATCATAAGTACAATATCAATGTCCACTTTAAAAAGAAGAACATGATCTAAACAAAAGATTTCAGTAAATCTACAATAGCCAGAGATAAAATCAATTGCACAAATTGAGAATGATAATTGAGAAACAGAATTAAACCCTTCTCCCCCAAACTAAAACCTAAAAGTGTTCCCAAACATAAATAAATTGCACTGCAAAACCATTCTCAGATTTGACCAAATCCAGTTTAACAAAACCATAGGCGAAATCACACTAACACCATGTATGTTTCCTTCGGTTTTCTTTCAACAATCTGCACTTTGTGCTTCATGTATGTTTCCGAGCCCTATCCATCTTCATCTCTTCCTTCCGTTCTTGACACTATGACATAAGCTTGGATTCTCTGAACCAGTCCCCCATGGTTATTACTCAAGAAGCTCCGAGATTTTCGTTCAATTTCAGATTTAGGTTAGGGTTTTCTGTGATGTTACCAAATTAGAGAGAAGAGTGAGATTGTGTTGAGGTCTATATTGAGGATGGAAACGAGATGGAGGTTACGAAGGAAGGGTGGCGTTTCGAAGACGTTTCTGGTGAGCTCAGGAAGCGCGCCGCTTCATCGTTTGAGAGGAAGAAGAACTTCATAAATCCAATCGACACATTATAACCCTAGTCCCCTTTTCTTTTATTTTTTAATTAATTTGTTTTAAAAAAATTAATTTGAAAATGAGCTACGCCAGCGCTTTTCAGAAAGCGCTCTCGTACCCCCCCTCTTTACCAGCGCTTTTTAGAAAGCGCTTTCGTACCCCCCCCCCCCCCTTTACCAGCGCTTTTTAGAAAGCGCTCTCGTACCCCCCCCCCTTTACCAGCGCTTTTTTTCCTTGTTTTTTTGTTTTATTTTTTGCGCAACCTATAGCAGCGCTTTTCCCAAAAGCGCTTTCGTAGATGCGCTGCTAAAAGACAAATTTGTTGTAGTGAAGCCATTAGATTAATGAAAATCAATGTTTAAAATTTGGAGTAACTCTTCTACACTTACTATTGGAGTAAGAATATCTCTTATATATATATATATATATATATATATATATATATATATATATATATATATATGGAGCATATCAAGTGAGAGCATTTTATTTATGAGAGGAACAAATATCAACCATTGAATTTATCAAAAGAGAGAATGTTAATGCATTTATGTGGCTATTAATTTCTCTCTGTTGATGAATCCAATGATTGGTATTTGTTCCTCTCATCTCTCACAATAAAATGCTCTCATTTGATATGTTATATATACGAGAGCATATCAAGTGAGAGCATTTTATAATGAGAGATGAGAGGAACAAATATCAACCATTGAATTTATCAAGAGAGGGAATGTTAATGCATTTATATGGCTATTAATTTCTCTCTGTTGATGAATCCAATTATTGGTATTTGTTCCTCTCATCTCTCACAATAAAATGCTCGCATTTGATATGCTATATATATGGGAGCATATCAAGTGAGAGCATTTTATAATGAAAGATGAGAGGAACAAATATCAACCATTGAATTTATCAAGAGAGAGAATGTTAATGCATTTATGTGGGTATTAATTTCTCTCTGTTGATGAATACAATGATTGGTATTTATTCCTCTCATCTCTCACAATAAAATGCTCTCATTTGATATGCTATATATATGGGAGCATATTAAGTAAGAGCATTTTATAATGAGAGATGAGAGGAACAAATATCAACCATTGAATTTATCAATAGAGAGAATGTTAATGCATTTATGTGGCTATTAATTTCTCTCTGTTGATGAATACAACGATTGATATTTGTTCCTCTCATCTCTCACAATAAAATGTTCTCATTTGATATGCTATATATATATATTATTGTGAAAAACGATGTGAAGAACAAAATATAATAGGAATTAGGGAAGATAAGAAGAACACAAGAATTAGTTATAACTGCTATTCTTTTACTTTCTCTTAAAACAAGATTACAAGTTTACAAGAATAACAAATAACCTCTCTCACCCTAAATTATGATTTGCAGCTTAGCAATGATGAGAGACTAGTACGCTATTTATAATAAAACCTAATATACTAACTAATGGGCTTTTTCCACAAGGCCCATTACACAAGCCAACTTAATAAACAAGCTAACTTAACAAATTAGGGTTTAAACACTAAAACATAATTTAACATGCTAATAACCCTAGCATCTTCGACACTTGCATGCTAGACCCATCTTCGACTACAACATGCACACTTCGACACCAGCATGTGAACAACCTTCGACTTCATGCTTAACCCTGTCGAACTGTCGAATCAAAAAGCTGCTCTTAGACCATACTAGAGTTTGATCCAATATCTCACAAATCTCCACCTTGAATCTAACTCTACAACATCAAAGGAACAACTAGCTTTCTTCATGCAGCTTTAGCAACTGCATACAGTGGAAAAACTTGCAACTCGGCAATATCTTGGTGATCATATCAGCAGCATTGTCTTCGGTCGAAACCTTCAGCACTTGGACTTCTCCACCCTCGATTACTCTTCTGACGAAATGCAACTTTACATCGATGTGCTTAGTTCGCTCATGATATGTTGAGTTCTTTGACAGGTGTATTGCACTTTGACTATCACATTTAACAGTGATACCTCGACCTTGAAGTTTCAGCTCCTTCGCAAATCCTTCAAGCCACAATGCTTCTTTCACAGCTTCATTTAGGGCAATATACTCCGCTTCAGTGGTTGATAGAGCAACAACCTTCTGAAGTGTTGCTCTCCAACTAATTGCATTGCCAAACATAGTGAAAACATATCCAGAAATAGATTTTCTGGAATCCATACAACCTGCATAATCCGAGTCGACATATCCTTCAATTGCTACTTTACTATCTTCACCCAAGGATCCACCATAAATTAGAATCCTGTTCAAAGACCCATTTATGTACCTTAAAATCCACTTCAATGCTTGTCAGTGAGCCTTTTCAGGATTTTCCATGTACCTGCTTACAAGACTTACTGCATATGCTATGTCGGGTCTAGTACAGACCATAGCATACATCAAAGAACCAACTATATTAGCATATGGGATGCTATTCATATAGGCTCTTTCGACATCAGTACTGGGACACTGATCAATACTTAGCTTGAATTGAGGGTTTGTCGGGGTCACAACTGGCTTCGAATTCGACATACCAAACTTTTCGAGAATCTTTCATAGATATGCCTCTTGAGATAAGCATAACTTCGACTTCTTTCTATCTCTTCGAATGTCAATTCCAAGAATCCTGGAAGCAGCTCCCAGATCCTTCATATCGAACTCCTTATTGAGTTCAGCCTTCACCCTCATCACATCTTCGACATTGTTGCTTGCTATGAGAATATCATCCATATAAAGCAACAAAATAACAAATGAATTACCAGGTCGAAATCTGAAGTAAACACAGTGGTCGAACTGACTTCTAATGAAACTTATGCGTGCCATGAACTTGTCGAATCTCCTATTCCACTGTCGAGGAGATTGTTTCAGTCCATATAAAGATCTCTTTAGCTTGCACACACAATCTTCCTTCCCCTTTTCGACATACCCTTCAGGTTGCCTCATTAGGATCGTTTCATCTAGATCACCATACAAGAATGCAGTCTTCACATCCATCTGTTCCAGTTCAAGGTCGAACTGTGCCACCATGGCAAGCAACATTCGAATGGACCTATGCTTCACAATAGGAGAAAACACATCATTGAAGTCGACACCTTCTTTCTGAGTGAAACCCCTTGCAACTAACCTTGCCTTGTATCTTTTCGATGTCACTCCTTTAATTCCTTCCTAAACTTTGAAAATCCATTTACAACTGACTAACCTTGCCCCAGTAGGTTTCTTGATCAGTTCCCAAGTATGATTATCATGAAGAGATTTCATCTCATCATCCATAGCCTTCATCCATTCAGTCTTATTTCGACTCCTCATAACTTCCTTGTAGTCTCTAGGTTCTTCATCTAGAACTTCACTTGCAGAGATTAAGGCATAAGCTATAAGATCTGCATACCCAAGTCTTTGAGGTGCCTTGATGACTCTTCTCGACCTATCTCTCGACAATAGGTAGTCATCGTCAATTTCCTCAACTTCCTCAAGGATATGCAATCAGCATCAACATGCTCCACCTCAACAGGAATCTCTACCTGTTCCAGCTCTTCGTCAGATGTTTCTGTACTTGGACCAACATCATCAATTTCCTTAAAAGCCATTTCAGCTTCATTGAAAACTACATCTCGACTGGTGATACACCTCTTGTGACCTGGCTCTAGGCACCATAGCCTATAAGCTTTGACTCCTTCAGGGTATCCCATGAACATGCATTTCAGAGCTCTAGGTTCGACCTTGTCTTGCCTAATGTGAGCATAGGCTACGCAACAAAATACTTTCAGTTTGTCGAGATCAGGTGGATGTCTCGACCAAACTTCTTTAGGTGTCTTCATATTTAATGTTGTCGAAGGACATCTGTTTATCAGATATGTTGCTATCGAAACAGCCTCAGCCTAGAACACATTCTTTAACTCCGCACTAGTCAACATGCATCTGACTCTCTCCAAAATAGTTCGATTAAACCTTTCAGCCAAACCATTTTGTTGTGGAGTACCTACAGTAGTTCTGTGCCTTGGAATTCCAGAGCCCGCACAAAAACTGTCGAACGCCTCATTGCAAAATTCAAGGCCATTATCGGTTCTCAACCTCTTGACCTTCCTGCCAGTCTGTTTTCTACTAGAGTCTTCCAATTTTTGAAATTCTCAAAAGTTTCAGAATATCCATAACTTCCTGGAATAATCATCAATTATGGATAGAAAATACCTTGCTCCTGAATGTGATGGACACCTTGCAGGCCCCCAAAGATCATCATGGATGTAATCAAGGACTCCATGTGTTCTTTGTTTGCCTTTGTTGAACTTCACTCTGCAAGAATATCTAGTAAATAATTGATTGAGAGCTGCTAAATTTGAAAGATTTCATTTGCAAAAAAATAAGAAATAAATATGTCATCAACATAAAGGATGTGGGAATAAATTGGAAATGACTTGACACCTATCATCAGCCCAAGGTTACCTTCAACCACGAGCTTGGAAATACTTCTTCTTAAAACCTCCTCCGCTTGAAATAAAAGATGAGAATGAGATGATAGATTTTGTCTCCTTTCGTCACCCTTCTGGTGCAATTAAAAAAGCCATGACGAGATCCATTGATTGAGAAAGAAATATAAAAAGATGAAATAATGAAGAAATCAAATGATATATGTTTTTATTAAAACAAAAGTTATTGAGCACTTGGAAGAGAAACTCCAATCAAGAGTGTCAAATACTATATAGTGATCATCATATCATCCATATAGATTTCCATCCTACTTGTAGCTAGGAACAAATCCTTAACTTTTAAGTTGCGGGGACAAACACATACATAAATTCATTGGATTAAAAATATATCTTAACAAATTGTTTTATATATATATATATATATATATATATATATATATATATATATATATATATATATATATATATATATATATATATAAGTTTTTTTGGACCCCGCTGATGTTATAGAAATATTATTGGCTATCCAGAACTAAAAAATATTTTTGTCTTAAAGAAAATTCTATGAAATAACTTTCAAACTATATGATTATATATGATAAATATATATGGCTTAAATGCATTTTGGTCACTGTAAGTTAGCAAGTTTTTTATTTTCGTCCCAGTATTTTTTTTGTTGGTTTCAGTCCCTATATCTTACTTTTTGCTTGCGATTTAGTCTCTAAAGCTTAAATCCGCAGGAAAATCTGCAGCTTTCCTGCGAATTTTCCCGCGAATTTTAATTTTAGGAACTAAAACGAACGGTAAGTGAAATATAAAGACTCAGACCCAAAAAAATTTACAGTAACGAAAATAAAAAATTTGCTAACTTACATGGACCAAAAGTGCATTTAAACTAATAGATAATATATATTTATTTATTAGATAAATGTTAATTATGAATGGGTAATAGATTCTAGTATTATATGTTCTGTAATTTAAAAGCTTATAGTGGCATGTGTGGATCTATGTGTTTCAAACTGATGGTATGCACTCATACCATAGGATCTATGAGAATATGGATATAATAGGTCTAGAATGGGGTTGAATTGACTATATCCTTTTAAACAAACAAAATCACCACACTAGTTATTTTTGGTAAAATCAGAGTTAAAGCGCAGAAGCAACAAAACAACGGATGAATTCAAAAGTTATGTTTCCTCATCATCAAAAGAATGGAGCTTCAATCAATATCATAAATAACTAGAAATTTGAGGTTGCTTTGAGAAGCCATTTAAATTTTAGTAACTAGAGACAATCTATTATCAATTTATGTAATGTTTGTTCGGTGAATCGAATTCATCACATGCCTACACTTATATGATAAAACACTATAAGCAAGATTTATTTCTAGATGATATTTTAATTATGACAATACCTAACATATGACAACATGCACTAAAGAAAAAAGATATAGGGAGAGAGAAAATGTACACGAGATATATAGTTATTCAGCTATCATCCTTGCTAAGAATAATTTAATCTTTGATGAATATTGTTCACATCGAAATCGGTAACATCTTCCACTATTTTTAATGTTAAAGATACGAGTATTTTGGTACAAAAAATTACTATAAACCCGAACACTAACATCCCAATGCTTTAGTCAACACATATTTAAAACAATAATCCCTTCTATTGATGTAGATTACTCAACTGCTAACATTCAAGATCTTGATCCAACAAACTTGATAGCCATAATGACCAGCTCCAAGCTTTAATTCTGGAACACCATTTACTCATATTTGATGAAAACTTGTCTGAGAGGTTGTTCCACCAACTAATGAGGTTGTTCCTTGGAGTATGAAGAAAACTCTTCGCTTGCTTGATAAGCCCCAATCAACAATGTGAACAAGAAACGTTCATTTATCCTAATACAAACAACAAAACTTCACAAAAAACATTAGATTCTCTAATGTACCTTAATCTACCTCTCAAACTCAATCTTTAGAGTTGATCACCATAACAAAGGTTTCTTGATCTAAGGTTGAAAATGATGAATTGTATCTAAATGGTCTCGCACAATACAACAATATGATTCTCACACTCTCAATATTCTAGCAGGTTTCTCACAAGGTTGAATTTCGAAGATAGTTTGTTTCTAAATGAAGAAATATATTTATGGTTTCTCTCGAGATTCTTGACAAAAAAGATTGGGTTCTTGATGAATTTTCTCAATACGAGAAAAAGAAAGATTCAATAGAATATAAAAAGTTTTTCTCATTTGTGATCACCACGTGTATGTGGATCTATGTGCTTGCAGGTATAAAGTTGATAATCCCACAAAAAATGCTTTCTGAAGTTTTGATGATGACAACACCAATGGTTGTTGAAGTCGGTGACAATAGCTTTTAACTCGTTGATAATGGTGACCCAACAGGAAAAACATCTTAAGCCTCATTAAGAAAAGAGACTCAAGATTCCATTGAAGTGAGTATATGGCCAGAGTATCGAGTTATGAAAGAACGTGTGAAAGCTTGGTAGGTCGTGTGTATCTAAATGACCAGAGTTTTGTTAAGGTAAGGAAGTAACTCCTAAGTAATAAGGAAACTCACACACACATTTAAAAGTATTTTTTCTATCACTTTTATATCCTAAAAATGTTTCTAAGGCCAAGCCAGTTGAATAATAAACCGTGTGCTCTCTTTTGAAAGGTATTTTAATCTACCAAATCAATTATGGACTTAAGACAATTGATTGGAAACTTTTTTTACCTATCAAATCAATTGGGGCATTAATCTAATCGATTGGAGAAAGTCTAAACGATTAAAAACGATTATCGAGTCTCTATAAACTCTTTCCATATTAGGTAAGGCAATCGATTAAAAATGGGTCATCCAATCAATTAGGCCTTAAGTCAATTGATTGGTTCTTTAATTTCGCCCATGGATCTTTTCCTTTTTTGGATTTTTTTCTAAAATATAAAGGAGGGTCGCCTCCTCTTCTTTCACGAAATTTTCTTAAGCTTTACATTTTTTGTTCAAATTTATCTCTCTCTTTTATTTCTTTCTCTCCCTAAAAACTATTTTCTATCACTTAAGTTGCCTCGGTGCTTTTGAGTGAAACGTTACTTGTGAGGAAGAATTTATTTTTTGTTATGTTATTTTATTTCTCAAGAGTGTGATACTTTTGAGAAATTGAGTTTGGTTTGTGATATAAACCAATCATAAAATCTCTGTCTTTTTTTTGGAGCTTTTCCGGAAAAAAAATTCTATTTTGGTTATTGAGATAAGCTTGGAACATCTCTAAAAGGTTTGTTAGTTTAGTTGGGGAAAAACTATATTTGGTTGGGCATAAGCCTGTAATATCTCAAGATCATATTGTATTAAGGTTCATGGGTATAGCCTATAAAAGCTCAAGGTTTATAGTCAAAATCTCAAGAAGATCACTTGAGGACAAGAGTAGCCCAACATTTAGTTGAACCCGAATAAATCTCTGGTGCAATATCTCTAACCCTTATCCTCTTTAAATTTTGCTTTTTAATTTTATTGTCTTTATTTTCTCTGCTATTTACTCTATCATTAAGAAATTACTAACATAATTTCAAGTATAATTAAGAAAAACATTAAGGTAATCACGAATTTTAGATACCACAATTCACCCTCCTCACCCCCTATCGTGCTTGAAGTCACTTGTTCAACAACTGGCATCAGATCCTAAGTCCTATTAAAGACTAATAGTCCTAAGAGGAAAAATGTCTTTAAGCTATTCACTAAACAAACATTCATCCCTTAATTTAGAAAGGTACATTTTGTGGAAAGAGAAAATGAAATTTTTCATAGAAGGAATAAATTGTTGCATCTGGAAGGCTGTGAAAGAAGGTCCATTTATTCCTACACACGATGTCAATGGTGTTATAGTGAACAAAACTTAAAAGGATTGTACCAAAGATGATAAATAAAATGTGCAGCACAGTTTAAAATAAAAAATGTCATTACCATGACTCTTGGTCTTGAAGATTTTTGTGAGTTTCTCATTGTGAGACTACAAAAGAATATAGGATATCCTCCAAAATTACCCATAAAGGAACTACTGAGGTAAACAGGGCAAGTTTGGGCACATTAATCCATGAGTATGAACTCTTCATAATGAAACTTGAAGAGTATTAATCAAATGTAAATAGGATTTACCTATATCATGAGTCATATGAGAACTCTAGAAAAATAAGTTTTAAATGAAGAACTAGTCATAAAAATTCTTAGATGCCTAAACTGTAGTTGAAAATCTAAAGTCAGTGTGATTTATGAATCTAAGGATTTAGCGACTATGGGAACACATACTCTCTTTAGTAAATTGCAGGAACACACAATGGAACTCAAAAGGCTTGCCATAGATGAAGAAGGAGAAAAGAAAAACGAAACTCTAGCACTAAAAGCTTAGGAATCAGATTTTGATGGTGACGTATCTCTTATAGTAAAGAACTAAAAAAGATTCCTAAAGAATGAGAATAAAAAAAAGATCAAGAAAAGGAGGAAGAGAAAACACCGTTTATTTCAACATGCTACAACTATGGAAAGAAGGGGAAAATCAGGCCATATTATCCTTTAATCAAGAAATTAAATCAAAGGTTTAGGAAACCTCACAAAAAGGAAAGAAAGCTTATGTAGCATAGGAAGACAATGATATGGAATACTTATACGATGAAGTAGAAGAAGCCAACATCTGTTTAATGAAAAATCATCATGATAATGAGGTAACCTATTATTTCTCCTATTATGATATTTTTAGAATATGTAAAACACTAACAAAAGAAACAAGTAAAGTGGAACAAATTATCTCCATATCTAAGGATACTACCTCCTCTATTGGACTTAAAAGTAAAAACCTTGAAGGAGAAATAGTAATCCTTAGAGAGTGACAAAATTATTCAGTTCAATATCCTTCCACCTCAAACAAGGATGATGAACCAAACAAGTGCAATGAATATGTAACTTCAAAAATGAGATTTGTGATCTTCAAAAAACACTTGCCAAGTTCACCAAAGGAAGAGATAACTTGAATCTCTTGTTACGAAATCAAAGAGTCTCTTACAACAAAATAAACCTTGGGTATGAACTGAATAATAACAGTAAGAATTCTATAACATTTGTAATGCCAAAATCACTTCTCGTTGTAAAATATTAAAATGTAACTATTGTAGTAAAGAAAAACACGTTGTCATGTGGTGTTTCATTAAGAAGAGTCATGATAGAAAAGAAGGATATCGCCCTTCATAATTTTACGATAAACACTACGAACACAAAGCAAACATATTAGATTCCCCTGTAAATGCCTATAATAAAATGTGTATTAAACTAATGTTTATGAAACTAAAAACAAAGGACCCAAGATGATATGGGAACCTAAAGTTAAGACCTAACCATTTCCTTGCATGGCTGTTTTACAATCTCAAACACCAAATGGTATCTTGATAGAGGTTGTTCAAAGCATAAGATATTTAACAAAACTCTATAATCCATCTTGTTTCCTAAAAAAGGAGGATTTGTCTCTTGTGGGGATAATAATAAGGAAAAAAATCCTAGGATTTGGCACCATTGATAACCCCCCCTGTCCAACAATTGAGGAAGTTCTCTTGGTTAGAGGGCTTAAGAATAATCTAGTTAGCATAAGTCAATTACGTGATAAAGGTAACAGCGCAACACTTGACTATTATGGTTACAAGGTCATAAAATCTAAATCAAACAAAGCTCTATTTACAAGATCAAGAAGTGTAAATACATACATAGTAAATTTAAATAAAATTCCTTCAAATGATGTATATCTCATGAGAAACGAGGATGAATCTTGGCTATGACATAGGAGAATAGCTCACATCCACATTAATCACTTAAATAAGTTAGTCCAAAGAGATATCATATATGGCCTACCATACTTACATGTTGAACAAATTATGCGATGCGTGCCAAAAGGGAAAGCAAGTAAGGTCCGATTTTAAAGCTAAAAATAATCTTTCTACTGATCAACCCTTACAACTGCTTCTCATAGACCTCTTTGGCCCATCCAGAACCGTAAGTCTAGGTGGAAACATGTACGCTCTTGTAATTGTGAATGGACATTCTCGTTATACCTGGACAGTGTTCTTATATTATTAAAGAGATGCATTTGGTGCCTTTAGGAAACTAGCCAACTTTATTCAAAATGAAAAAGGAACAAGCATTGCACCCATCAGAAGTGGCCATGGTGGAAAATTCCAAAATCAGGAATATGAAAATTTCTGTATTGCAAACGGTATTCAGAATACCTTTTCCACTCTACAAACTCCCCACCAAAATGGGAGATTAGAGAGGAAAAAATATATCTCTAGCAGAGCTTGCAAGCACAATGCTCATTGAGACTAATATTCCTAAATATTTATGGGTGTTGATGCTCTGTTTTGTATTATTGTCTAATGTTTGGCTAAAACATATAATAGCAGCAAAAGGTATTAATTATGAGTCTTGCAAATATAAAAAGAACAAAACAGGTACAAGCAAGATGTTATATGGAATGTCATGACATCAACTCATGACATCGCGCCTGCGAAACTGGAAAGAAGATTCAGTTTGTTACTCAATAGATACAGAATATTCTTGGAATATTTTGTAATCCTATGTGGCGCAAATTTAAAGGTCTAAAGAATATTTGAAGAATCATATCAGAAGATTGAAGATTTAGGAAGAATCAGATCAGAAGATTGAAGATTCAACAGTTTCTAATTTAGGAGATAAATTAGGAAACTCATGATTAAAAGACCTTGATTGTAGCAGAAGATTTCTGCAGAATTGTAACAGCAAGGAGTGTTGTGATTTTAAGCCCAAGTCCAAGTGGGATCAGGTTATAAATAGAAACCTTTGTAACCTAGTTTGAGAGAGCTAACCGAGTATTAGTAAGATGTAGTTTTTAGGGTTAGCCGTGTAGGTGAACCACCCGGTTTGTGGGATGGTCACTGATATGTGATTCTCGAAGCTGTTAAGCAAGAGAATTTTAGTGTGAATCTCGAAGCCTGTAGGTAAGAGATGTTGTGTTCTTGGAGGAATCTGTTAAGCAACTTCAGATTATGTTTGTTATGTATTTAGAATGTTGGTGATTAGGCCGTCGATGCAGTGGCTGAGGTGTTGACTGCTACACATCATTGCTATGATTGGGAGTGGAATGGAGATATTCCATATTTAGGGAGAACCTAGGTAGAAGGGTCATTGGGTAGTGATTAAGTAAGGAGTTGTAAACTGGGAGTTTAGCTCTGAATTGATACTGCTTATAGTGAACTTCATCCCTGGCTTGGTAGCCCTCAGAGTAGGTTGTTTGAACCGAACTGGGTTAACAATTCTATGTGTTATTTATCTTCTGCATTGTGTTGTTTGTTCAGTCATGGATGTTATAACATCGTTAATAACATCAGGTTCAGAAGTGTTAGATGTTCCTTTACAGAACCATATAATCTTTACAAGCTGGTTATGTTGACGGAAAATATGTGATCCCAGGTCTCATTGACTCCTGTCTAGGAGTAATTAAAATTGGGGGATCTCTCTATTCTGCCTCTGCTACATTAATAACAGATCAGATATCTTGACATCGGGAATGACATCCGAGTCTGTTATACTAGAATTTTCAATGGGTTGATGCAGTAAGCATTACTTGTTGTGTTATGAATCGTGTCTTGATAAGACCAATTCTAAAGAGAAGATCTTATGAACTATAAAAAGGAAAAAAATCCAAATATATCTCACTTACATGTTTTTGTATGGAATGATTTATCCTTAACAACAGGAAAGATATTCCAAAAGAATTGAGATCAAAAAGAGATCATCCTATCTAGAATGTTATTGGAGATATCTATAAGAGAGTCACTACTCGACAATTCCTTAATAAGGAATTTTATAAAATTATGCAGAATTAGTTTGAAATATCAATAATGGGAGAGATTAAATACTTTCTAGGACTTTAAATCCATCACATAGAGAAGGAACTTTCATAAATAAAGCCAAATAATGCAAATAGTTGGTAAAATAATTTGAAATAGAGCATTCCAACGTAATAGCAACCCCAATGTTGACTTCGTGCAATCTTGACAAGGATAAAAATGGAAAACTAATTGAAAAAAGAAAATATTGATGTATGATAAGCTCTCTTCTCTATTTAATTGCATCTCGTCCTGACATAATGTTTGATGTTTGTATGTTTTCACGATTTCAAGCATCTCCTAAGGATTATCATCTCAGTGCGATAAACGCATGATGAGATACCTCTCTGGAACACCACAAATGGGTTTATGATACCCCACGGGAGAGGATTGTGACTTAGTTAGATACACCGATTCCAATTTCACTGGGCGCATATTGGATAGGAAAAGTACCAGTGGTGCATGTCACTTACTTGGGAAATCGCTTGTCTTATGGCATAGCAAGAAAAAGCAATTGTCGCAATATCCTTATTTGAGGTTGAATACATTGTTATGTATAGCTTCTGCACTAAAATTATCTGGAAAAAAGAAGCTCGGTGATTACAGTGTTAATCTGAAAGTTATCCCGATAATATGGAAAAACACTAGCCCCATAAACCTCACAAAAATATCTTATTATTCACTATATGAATAAATATAGTAAAGTTAGGCACCACTTCTTTAGAGATTATGTTGAAAAAGGGAAATGTGTACTTGAATTTGTAACCTCACCCAATCAACTTGTAGATATTATTACTAAACCTCTTCCTAGAGAAAACTTCTTTTTCATAAGAACTGAACTAGGAATTTCATGTAAATCATTCATGGATTCATATGCCTTTATATTTTATTTTCAACTTGATCTATGTGAGTCGCTTTCTGCCTTTTTAATTATGCCAAAAGGGGAGAAATATACTCTCAGTGGGGTAGAGTATACTTTCAACTTAATTGAGAGGGAGTTTAACCACTTCAAATATATTCGCTTGTTGCTTTTACCACCTCCCTGAGAGATATGTTGTCATCGTCAAAAAAGGGGTAGAATATGGATCAATGTGTTTGCATGTATAAAGTTGATAATCCCACAAGAAGATCTTTTCTGAAGTTTTGATTATGACAACGTCAATGGTTGTTGAAGACAGTAGCATTAGCTTTCAACTCTCTGATGATAGTGACCCAACTGGAAAAAAATCTCAAGCGTCATCAAGAAAAGAGACTCAAGATTCAATTGAAGTGAGTATATGACCAGAGTATCTGGCAAAGAATCTTGAAAGCCTCATAATTATGAAAGATAGTGTGAAAGATCATCAGCTCATTGTGGCTGTCGTTTTCTTTACCTCCCCGTTTCACTTGGGAGGACGGCACGCGAAATTTGGAAGGAGAATGCGCCCGGGGCGGGATGAATTTTGTGTCAGTTCTTCCTACGATATCACACGAACTTTTTAATTATCCTAACGAGTAGGAGAGGGGAAAAATATCTCAAATAAACCCTAGGAGTTTTCTAAGTGTGGGGATTCACCTAGACTAGAAATTCTGGAGTCTGGGGGGTCGGTTATACATAGGGAAGAGTTTAAGCACCTTACATATCCATAGTACTCTACGGGAACCTTCTCTGTGTCTATGTGTATGTGTTTGTTGCTTATTATTGGGAAAGTTTCTCCTTTGTGTTAGGAGAAGGAATTGAATTGAATTAAAAGAAAGACAGACAGACAGACTATTTTTGGTTTTTTATTAGCTCGCTGAGATTCCTTGTGAACCTCATGCCTACATATCCCTAATGGAAGTCAGAGCTTAATGTAGTTCGGGGAACTAATTAGGGATTTTAATGATTTTTTGGTGCCTTGCTTGAAGCTCAAGGTTGAAGCTTGAATTAAATCTCTGTTTACAGTAAAGAGACATGAAATCATCTTTACAAAGAGGTATTTCTACTATTCCACCACAAACATTTAAAAGAGTGACAGAATAACTGAATTCATTTCATTCAAGAGGGGGACCTTACTTGTGTATGTACAAGTATACCAGTCAACTGCGTCTTGAATGAAAGAAAGATGCTCATCCAAATTAGGGAAAGTTACCACATGTCTGGGTTTTACTGCCAGCTCATGCCTTTCAAAATCCTAAATGGGAGACTTAATTAAAATTAAAATGAAATGTAATGTTTGTTTGTTTGAATGTGGTGAGATAGAAGAAAGATCTCTCTATAGAGATAAGCTATGTCTATTTACAGTATTAAATATTTGACTTTAGCTGGCTTGTATGAGGCCCAAGCTTGAGGCTTTTTGATTGATCTATTTTATTGACTCTGGTAGATGACTCCACTGGGGATTAATTACAGAGAATTTTTGTGTTCTGTACAAAGCCCAGAATTGAGGCTGACTCTAATTGGAGAGTGTTTATTTGATGGATTTTATTTGGTGTTATGTACAAAGCCCAGAATTGTGGCTGACTCTACTTAGGGAGACTCTTTTGTGTGCCTTGTATGAAGCCCAAGGTTGTGGCTACTCTAGCTAGGGAAAAACATTGTTTTCTGCCTTGTACAAAGCCCAAGGTTGTGGCTGACTGTTGAGGAAACTGAGTATGGATGACTCTATGGGGATAAGATCCTAGAGATTAGGAATCTTTGACACAGGAAATGTGGTTTATCTGCCTTGTACAAAGCCCAAGGTTGTGGCTACTTGATGAGGAAGGATTTACTGGGGAAGTTTTATTATCTGCCTTATACAAAGCCCAAGGTTGAGGCTGACTCTTTTGGGGAGTTTTACTCTACTGGAGGATTTATTTATTAAAAGACTGATTTTTGGAAGCTAACCCTTTCCAGGGATTTTGACTCAGCTGGTGAAATTATCTTTTTTAAAGAATGAATTTTTGGAGGCTGACCGTTTTCAGGGGTAGCAGAAATATTATCTAATGGAGACTTCTTGTTTAAAGCCCAAGATTAAGGCTGACTCTTGCTGAGGATAAGCAAATATGGATCCTAGACTATGCTAAGGAAGATTAATGAAGATAAGGGTGACAGAGACTGTCCATGTCTCTCATTCCAAAAGGTGCACTCAATATGAGATTGAGACAATCTTAGCTTGTTTAAAGTCTGGTTAAAAGTGGAAGAAATTCACCAGGATAGGCTAAAAGGTAACTAAAGACCCGTTCCTATGTTTATAAGAAACTTGATGGGTCCTTGTATACAAGCTCAAGAAGAAGCTGGAAATGCTTTTAAGAAGCCTGTGGGTCCTTGTACAAAGCCCAAGAGGAGGCTAATCGAGGGTCATCGAGGGTCCTTGTTATAGCACAAGAGAAAGTTATGTGGTTTTGAACTTATTTTGGCTCTAAGCAAATGGGTAAGAGGTTTCACCGGGAATAATTCCTCTTGGGTGGATGTGTCCTATTTTTGGGTTCTAAGGTTTTTGCCAAGATGTTTCACCGGGAATAATTCATCTTGGGGGTTTTAACTACAGATCTCTAATTAGGAAAGAGCCTTCACCGGGAAGACATTCTCAATCCTAGGCCATAGTCCTATAATATATATATATATATATAGTTTAATTGTCCTAAGGTTTACACTCAGACGTAGTTCTAAACAATATATAAACAGTTTATATTTGACAGTAATTTAAACAAAGACTGTAAATTGAAAGCTTGTAAAGCCTAACCTGGATGGAGTGGAGGCCTTTGAAGAAGTATGTACAAAGCCTTACCAGCAGTTTTATTGATAACAGTTGAATATTTATGATAAACAGTTAAGGGTTTTTGAAAACAGAAGAAGTGAAGATGGACAAAGGTCACATAGGTATCTGTAATACGGTGAACTGACTTTTATAATCGAAATGTTGCGGATAGCAAGAGTTGCCACCGACTTTTATTTTATCCAAACAAGTTAGAAAGGCTAAAAGAAACAGGAAAAACCTTTTAAATAAAATAGGGTTCGGGGGGTAATTATGCAAAGGGAAGGTGTAAGGCACCCTTTACATCCATGGTTTTCCATGGGCTCTTAATTGCTTTGCTCTTTGTTTGAAAAGAAATGTAGAAGAAAAAAGAATAGGGACTTTAGCTCGTAAATGAGCGTAGCCCTTTTGAAGATTTAAGAGAAAGAATATGAAAAAACAGTTTTAGCCAGAGCAATTACCTTAAACTTAGATGATAGGTTTCTTTTAGCCTTTCAGGATGAAAGGGTCTATCCATGCCATGAGAGGGCAGGAAGCCTTTCGTTTGGATGTAAACGGGTCATCGCATTATTGTTCGCCATAAGACTGACCCATGCCATAGAGAGGCAGGTAGTCTAAGGGAAGGATCAGAATAGCCTTTCGTTTAGGCAACCAGAGGATACCTCAGCCTTTTCGTAGGCAACTTCCGAGGGTCGAGATCATGTTTAGTGTATCGAAGGCAACATCATTAGGGACCCATGATCTTAATCGAGGCAACATGGCTGAGGTATCCTCGTATTCGAGGGACATGGCTATTCTGCAAAAAACACAAGGCAACAGGCAACAAGGCAACAGGCAACAGAGAGGTTTACCCAAAAGTGTGCGTGTGTGCACCAATCACGTGATTATATTCAGTTATATTATCTTGTAAATTTACGTGATGCTAATTCAGTTAATAAGTTGCACTCCCTAGAATTACTAACCACGCAGTTTAATATAAACAGTAATAATGGGGAAGGGAAATTGCAACCAGCGGAGGAGAGGGGAATTGAAACCAGCAGGATAAAATAAATGGGTTTGAAACAAGTAATAATATAATCGAGATTAGGGTTTAGGGCTACCGATACTCGACGCTTTGGCAATTGACAAACCCTGAAAAGGTGGGAAAAATGCCAAACAAAAAAAGGGATGAGTGCATTATCGGTTCGGAGGCGAACATTGCTAACCCTAATAAAAGATAAAGATAAAGAAATTAAGAATAAATAAATAAAAAGGCACTTAGCTTTGCATTTTGAATTTGATCTGACATGGTTGGCGGTCGGAGGAAGCCTCAGGGTTAACCATGAAAAATGGCAAAGGCAGAAAAATAGATGGAGTGAATGTATGCACAGTTCAAAAAATATAAAGGGCAAACCCTAAAATCAAAGGAAACAAAATAGACTTTGAAATTTAAATGAATACTTAGCTTCGGATTCGGAAGGTTGATGGATAAAGTTTGCCTCGAGCCTTAAGCATTGAACCTGATCATTAGAGAATTGGCAAAAGTATAAGTGTAGGAGGAATTCTATTGACGAGGGCACTAAACCCTAATTAAATTAAAAAAATCAGGCAAACAAATATTTAAATAAAAGAAATTAAGACTTAGCTTCGTATTTGACGTGGCGCATAGTCGGAGTGTATTTGAAAAATCGACCTGAAAAGAAATACAAAACGGAAATATTTAGTGTAGGGTTATCCCTCGTAAACCCTGATTAAGATTCAAATTGAATATAATGATAAATTGATTTAATTAATTGTTGGTCTCGCGACCTAATTAATTAAATCGGGACAAGAAAATTAAATCGAGTGTAAGAAATAATTTTTAGGAATTTTTGGAATTTGAAATAAAATATATATGAATTTTTGAATAAATATGAATAAATAAATATAATTAAAATAAATAAAAGATAATAAATAAATATGTTGATTATAAATAAAATACTTTAAATAAAATAAATATTTACATATTATAAATAAATAAGTAAATAAAGAAAATAAGTATGTATAGAAAAATGATTTAAATAATATATATACTAAAGAAAGTAAATAAATTAAAACCAAATATTATTATTAGGAAAAAAAAAATTTTGAAAAGGTTATATAATTTTTAAAAAACAAATAGAAAACCATATATATATAAATATATAAAATAAATAAATGAAAAAACAATATGTAATTAAAAAGAAAAAAATTTGGAAAACTTAGCGTGTGATCCTGTGTGGCGCAGGCGTGTGGAGCATGGTACACCTGCAGCTGGTACGCGTTAGATCTGAGGCAAAGGAGATCGTGTGGCTGAGATTAAGGATGCATGGCGCGTGTACGGAACAAGAACACACAGGATCCATCAGCACCTTTCCACAACGCGCGCCCTTTTCTTTTTTGAACCGGCCAATTGGAATGCGACACCTGGTCTTCTTCTTCCTTAAAAAAACCTGCAACACCCTTTTACAGCGCCTATGGCATCCACGCTATAAAAAGTATCACCTTTCACACCTTCAAAAATCGAAAAGGGGCCAAAACGCAACGAAAATTCATCGCGACTATCCAGACGCGATCGTCCAGAGGTCCTGAACGCGATTATAGAATCAATTGGTTCTAATTTTGCCTTATTTAGGAAACCCTAATTTCAAGGTTTAGAATTCGTTAATGGTGAAACCGTGTACCTATGTCCAAACTCAACCAAATCATCCAGAAACGTTCCACACAGTACCACAATCATGAATATGCAATTAAATCTGATTAAAGATGTATGTATTATGCAAATCGACAAAAAATAGGAAACGGCAAACCGAGGGGTATACGTGATGATTCAGCGTGCGTTCTCTGTGTATGAGGAATGGAATAGCTTCAGTGGTGTCCAGGGAACACGTAGCAATGCTTAGAGCCGGTTGAATTGCCTTGTATCTCAAATTCGAACTTGAGATTTCTTGGTTTCTTGCAAGCTCAGGTATGGTCTTCAAACTGCAGAAATTGTGAACCCTTGCACCTTGGACTTGTTATGTACTTATAGGAGAGTGATTAGGGTTAATAGAATTGGAGGAAATCTTGATGAATCTTTGTTTTGCAACTTTGGAAAATTTGATTGACATATAATTTTTCAATCTTTCTAAAATTGCCAAATTCCAATATTTTTCAATAAATCATGGGGAGCACGAAATTTTATGGATTATGAAGCATATTTGATGATCAAAATAAATCCAAATCATATCTCTTGCCAAAGATTTGATTTTCTTTTGATTTATGTCATTTTAAATCTTTTTAATTAAAATAAAAAATCACAATAAATCAAATAAACCATATATTTTCGTGGCAATAAGATCTTGGGCTCTTGGATACTTGGGGATCAAGATTGAGTCAAAACAACTTGGGCTCATTTGCAAAAAAAGTCAAGTTCTTTCACATTTTTCCCTCCAAAATAGTCCAACTTTAACGAGGCCTATCTTTCTCAATTTTTTAGGTATGGAAGTTTTCTAAGACTTTTTAGAAACCTAAGAGAGTCCTCTAACCAATGTCTTTGGTCTCATATCAAAATTATTTTCCATGCTCCTTGTGTGTCCTTTTGAAAAAAGTGACTTTTTGTTGACTTTTGAAAAGGACCTATAATATTTTGGTCCATATCTCTCAAATGAAGCATTTTTAGACTTGGCATGTGATAGACAATTTTGTAGAGAATCCAATTTCCTTCAAGATGAGCTTTGGATGGAAAATTTCTGATGTTCCATGTGAGAGTTATGGCTGGTCAAAGTTCAGTTGACTTTTCTTGTACAAAACCCTAATTTAGAAACTTTTTGATTTGTTGATTTTTGATCTTTCCTTGATGAACCATGATCAATTCTTGATCAAATGGTGAATGATACTTCAATATGAGGATCTTGACAAAAAACAGGAGTCTTGACTTTACTTTGACTACAGTTGACTTTTAGGTTAACTTAGTCGACTATTGACTTTCTGAACAAATGAGTGGCCAATCTTTTGAATTGAGACTTGATACTTGTTATAGAGATAGTGTGAGATATATTGAGCCATATGAGATGCCTTGGAGCCATTGATTCACTGATTTTCCTTTGAGCAGACCAAACCCTAGTTTCAGAGCCTTGCATAGGAAAGTGTGTCCTGGAGCTTTATGTACTGATTTGACTTTGTATAAGAGAACTAGTATGGGCAAATTTTGGGGTATGACAGTATCTGAAGAGTTTCACCCGGAATAATGCCCTTCAAATACCAGAAGAATGTTTTGAAAACAGAAAGAAGATTTTGTAAATACAGTTTTGAAAACAAACTATGAAAAGAAAAAGATGCTAGGACTTACACTCTATTAGAGGCCCAGTACTTTATAGTACTGGTTATGAAAAAAACAGTTGAAAAATGATTGGTAATTGAAATGATTACTGTTTCGTTGTCCGAAAACTTTGATCGTCCGGCTAATCGGAGATTTGAAAACAGTTTAAATTCTTGACAACAGTCAACTTAATTAAGATAATGACAAAGTCTAATCTTGATTAAGACCGAAATGATTAGGGTTTTATCACAAAAATATTTACAAGAGATTTGGTTTTGAAAATCAAGTGAAAATTATATTTTTTAAGGTATTAAAACATACTTAAAATATGTGATTTTTAACCTAATTAAAATATACTAAAATAATATATTTTTATGATTTTTTTGGTATATTCTCAAAATAGATATAATAAATGAGAAGTGTGTAAAAAAAATAAATCAAAAATGTTTTAGTTTAATTGGTGAAATAATTAGTTAAAGTTGTAAAGAAATTGAAGTGGAAAAGTGGTAAAAAAAATAAGGTTTTGTCACCTAGAGGGCTTGAACTCACGCCCTCTAAGTCACTAACCAAAACTCCCACCATCTGGGCTACGCGCGCAGCTTGTTAGACAAACACCTTCAGTTTACTTTATTTGAAAACAAGTGCATAAATGAACTAAAAATAAAACAAGCAAAACAAAAGGTCGAGGGGGGGTTCGAACCCCAGACCTTAGGCAAGAGAGAGTGAGAGGCGCATGTAACCAAGTGAGCTGAACGATTTAGTCGTTCAAAACACGCTTCCATGTGATTATATTTTAAACTTGCCTCTGAAATTCAAAAAAACGCGCGCAAAGCATCTTCATCTTCAACCTCACGATTTCAATTTCTGGAAATCCTATCTCCCTCAATTCTCAACCAAATCCAAAGATGTAAAGATGGATTTTGCTTATTTTTGAACCAGGATCATGATGGTATCCTTTAATTTTATTTATTCTAAGTGTAACTTAAAATTCGCAAGCATGAACACTAAGAACCCTAAAACTGAAATTTAACATGAAATACTCTATATGCGTGATATGATGCAATTGATTGAGGGTTAATGATCCTTAAAGGTGCAGAAACCAACTGGTAACTTCATTTCTAATTTATCATACGCGAATTATAGAGTTTGAAGTTCTTGAAACTTACCTTAAAAATGGAGATTTGGCTCTGATCAAAGTGTGTTACAAAGCTGTTGTAACGATCCAGATAGCTTCAATGACCCCTTTGGAAGGTGTTGAGATGCTTGCCTTGGATGGAAACTGCTCAGAACTCCTTGCTCGACCTCAACTGCAACAGCTCCAAGTGAGAGGTGAAGATGATGATTCTCCACGCACAGAAGTGTTCCAGAGGTTTGGATCACCTCTAAATACCTCCCTTAATGTGTTTGAATACTTACTTCCAAAGGAAGAGCTTTGGTTTGAAGAATCCGAGTCTTCTTGCCAAAGGACCTTTGAAAAACCTAAGTATGGAGAAAGAAGAGAGAAAGCAAGAATTCTGTTGCTTTGGTGTGTCTAATTACTGAGGTATGCTCTCTTATTTATAGGCAAAAGGCTCAGAGCAATTGGTGATAGTAAGCTTGCTTAATGAGGTTAACTTAGTTTCTTAGCCATGAAGAAAGTTTGCAAATATCTCATATGCAATGATGCATTTTCGAGCTAGCTCCCCCAACCATTGATCTTGTATGATCCTAGGGGACAATTCTGATGCAGAGGAGAGTTCTAATTGGCTTAGAAGAAGATTCCTTGATGATTCACCATTTGCCATAAATTCAAAAATGTAATGATTACTTAATCACATGGCTTTGATTTTTGGATGTTTTGGAATCTTGATGCAAATGATTCAAATGATTCTCTCCAATCTCTTGTGATATATTTGAAGTGTGTATTCACCATTTAGTATAGGTCCTTGCACGAAAATGACCAAAACCAAAATTGGTTATACCTTAAAACTTCACTCCATGAGCCTATCTTTGAACAAACATAACTCCTAGCTCAAAATGAATTAGGGGAAGGTTGAACACAATTTGGAAATCCCTTGACATATACTTCAATTCATTAGTTTGGTGCTTGTCCAAAATCTTTAGGGAAATTAATGAAAAAGTCCCATAAAGTTTGAAGAAAACTAAAGTTTTCTTGCTAGTTTTGTGAAGGCAGCCACTTTGAAGCTTCATATCTCTTCAATGGTTGATTTCTAGCCAAAAAATCATATGTGACAAAGTTGTTCATTGGATCAAAATCTACAACTTTGATGTTGGAAGTTTTTTTCATTTTGTAGGTGAAATTTTGAGATATTCCCTTCCAAAGTTTGGTAAAAACCACTTGAAAACACTTAGAAAATTTTCTAAGTATGAAAAGTCAAATTTTGACCTTTTGATTCTACATTGATTTTCTTGATTTCCCTTGATCAAATGACTTCAAATATCATATATTTATGATTTAAAACTTCAAAAGTCATAGTTGACCAAAATTTCCAAAAAGTCAATGGTGATCTTGTATAGTTGACTTTTTCAAGTGAATCGCGCTTCTGGTGATCTCAAGTGAATCAAGCTATCCTCATAAAATGAATGATGTGAATGAATCACATTGAGCTATTGGAGGATATTGAGCCATGCTTTGAGTTTTGGATCCATGCCCTGATTGAAAATCAACTATCTTGGTGAATTAGGTCAAAAACCCTAATTGTCGACCAGATGAAATTGATGACTGTAGATCTTGAATTGAAGTGTAATGCCTTATGGATATTATCATATGTATTATTTGAAGATGATTGAACCAATTGATAGGTGTCCTGGAGCTTTTTAGGGTTTCCCAAATGTGGTCCCTAATTTCAGTCCTTGATGAGTTAAAACCTTAGCTGAGCAAACCTGAGTTCTGACAACTGTTGCTTAATCAGCATAAGTGAATAAATGAATCATCTGAATCCTATTATTGCATTAGAGGTTATTCTCATATTGATTGATCCTTTGCCTGAACTTTTTGTCCTTGAGCACCCTCGACTGGGTATCAGATAAACTAGTGATTGCCCTGAGTACCTGTCCAGAGTTTGATGAGGTACTTAGAGGTATGACATCTCAGGGGGGTCAAAATTAGGGTATGACACTCATGTCTGTCTGAGTGACAAGAGTTTTGTAAATTTAAATAAGTAACTCTTAAGTAATAAGGCAACTCACACACTTAAAAGTATTTTTATTTGCTTTAATATCCTAAAAGTGTTTTCAAGACTGAGCCATGTAATTAAGAAACTGTTACTCTCTTATGAAAGATTTTTTTAATCTACGCAATCGACTAGTAACTTAAGTCAATTGATTGTAAACTTTTATTTGACCTAGTCAATCAATTGGGATATTAAGCCAAATGATTGGATAGGCCTAAACGATTGACCAAACAATTAGGATACCATCTTAATGACTTGTAATGGCTCTCTATCAAGTCTTTCCATATTGGGAAAGGCATTCGATTAAAAATGGGTCATCTAATTAATTAGGCCTTAAGTAAATCAATTGGCTCTTTAATTTAGCCCATGGATATTTTCTTTTTTTTTAATTTCCCTTCTCCTATATAAAAGAAGGTCGCCTCCTCTTCATTTCATAACATTTTTCGAAGTTTTACATTTTATTTAGAATTTATCTCTCTATTTTCTTTCTTTCTCTCTCTAAATTTTTTTTCTTTCACTTAAGTTGCCTTGGTGCTTTTGAGTGTAACATTACTTGTGAGGAAAATTTTCTCTTCACTGTGCTGTTCTTTTAATTCTCAAGAGTGTGATATGTAACACTTTAGATCGAAGAGGGCGAGGAGTGGTCAACGAATTCCCTTTGAAATGAGATGGATCCTGAGGTTGTGTAGGGATGGGAGTGCATGGTTGAAGGAAAACTTATAAGTATTTATTGGTACTACATATGCCAACCAGATGCGTCTTCTTTTCAATAGCCGGGCAAATAAGAACTTCATAGTTAAGGAAGCTTGACTTAGAGTAATATTTGGATGAGTGACCGTTTGGAAAATTTCCGGAAAAGTATGTGAGTGAGGATAAAGCATGCTGAAAAGACCCGTGTTGGTTTATGTGGTTAATTGATAATCCTAAAAGCAGTTTGGGGCATTACATAATACTTTTGGGAAATTGAGTTTGGTTTGTGAGATAAACCAGCCATAAAATCTTTGTCTTAGCTTTTAGAGCTTTGCTTGAAAAAGTTCTATTTTGGTTATTGAAATAAACCTGGAAATTTTATAAAATGTTTATAGTTAAAATCTATCTTTGGTTGAAGATAAACCTGTAAAACATCAACATCATATGGTATAAAGGTTCATGGGCATAATCTGTAAAAGCTTAAAGCTTATAGTCAAAATCTCTAGAAGGCCTCTTAGGGCCAAGAGTAAGCCAACTTTCAGCTAAACTTGGAGAAATCTCTGATGCCATCTCACTAACCCTTATCCACTTTAATTTTTTATATTTATTTTTATTGTCTTTATTCTTCTTGCTATGTACTTTATCCTTAAGAAACTACTAACATAATTTCAAGTTCAATTAAAAAAATCATTGCAGTAATCGTAAATTTTAAATACTAAAATTCACCCCCCCCCTCTTGTGCGTGAATAACTTGTCCAACAATGTGATGGACCACTTTATTTTGTGAGTTGACAAAAGATTTTAAATAGGTGTTATAGATAAAACACAAAAAAGGGTAGGTAAAAAGATACAATTAGATTTTTTGTTAAATCATGAGTTTTGTGATTTGAATAAAAAGAATGATAATGAATTAAATGTAATAAAGTGAGGAGTTTGTTATTTATGTGATTTGAATTATGTATGGATGTGTGACTCGAGTCAAATGATGTATGATTAAAATCACACCTTATTTTGAAGAAAATTGGATTTTCATTATTTGAATCATCATGCATGTGATCCGAGTCCAAGAGTACTGTGATTTGAATCACTTGCTTCTCTAGCTCAAATCAGACTGGAAGAAATAAAACTTTCACTTCCAAGCATGCTTTTGATTTGAATCACAACTTGTCTGGGCCGAATTAAGCCATACAAGAACCTTGATTTAAGACTTCTAACTTGTGATTCAAGCTTCACTTAATATTTTAACTTATATTAAATTGCAAAAGGTTAAAAACACATTAATATGGGTTCAATTATAATTGAACAAATGAAGAGGTGTCTCAAGGTACATGTCTAACAAATGAAGGATAATATTACAAACAAATTATACAAGAGCGATACATCATATTACATACCCACAAATATCTTATAATTTACAAAACATCAAAATAAACGATAACAATTAGAATGAAATTTCATCAGGTATTGTCAAAGGGGTCCAAAGGGGTGAAGTTTGTTGAAAGTAAAGCTGCGATAAATTGTTTGGTTTTGAAAACTTCACTTTTGTTTTTGAAGATTATGTTAAAATTATCTCAAGCGGTCAAAAATGCTTTATGTACCTAGATGTTTTATTAAGCTGTCCTTTTGAATATGCTTTTGTTTAGGTGCTTATATCATCAAGTTATCTCTTTAAAGTCAATGTTAACATCTAATGATGTTCAAATGAAGACTTTTGTTTCAAGATTTTCTAGTGATTTGGTCTTTCAACTCTATGATGATGGTAATCAACTTGAATAAATCTCAAGCCTTATCAATCTAAATATTCAAAATAATTGTGTGATGGTAAAGTCAAAGACAATAATGCCAAGACTTGAAGCTTTAGAGTTGTGAAAGAGAGGAAGTGTAAAATCTCTCTTGGTCATTAATTTCTGAGGGATCAGAGTCTTGTAAAGGCACAAGGGTATTTATAGAATTACAAAGAAAAAACCACACACACACACACTTTAAACCATTGAGAAGACTCTCTTTATTTGTTAAAATCACCAAAAAAATGTTATAAGGCCTAGTTAATTTACTACGGAATTGTCTGATCAACTAGAAGCCCGTTTACAAGTACATAATCAATTAGCCCTATTTCTATAATTGATTATTTAAATTTATAAGGCTCACAGTTGATTGGAACATGTCTCAAAGATTTGCAACCGCTAGAATTCAAAATATTCCATTTTGTCTAATAATCAATTATGCTAATCAATTATGAGACTTAAATATTCCATGGAATTTTTTCAAATTTAAACCATGCATTGGCCTATAAATAGAGAGTTTCGCTATTATTTCAAACATCTCATAAAATGATCTTTCATCCCACTTTCTCATTCTCTCATCATTTTCTATAAATCTCTCATTTTCTCACTTGAATTTTCCCTTAGTGCTTTGAGAGTGTTCTTGTACTTAGTGAGGAACATTGTTCTGATTGAGGGTATTATTGTAATTTATCCAAAAGTGTATTATCTCTTGGCTAAAATATTATCTCGTAAGAAGTTGTTTGGTTGCAAGTTAAACAATTAAAAGCTATTGTTTGGTTTGGGGATTATCTTACGAAGTATCTGTTTTGTTTGTGATTTTCGCTTGCTACAAAAGCTCTTATTTGGCTCATTAAGATCAGCTGTCAAAATCCCCATAAGGGTTTTTGAGCTCATCCAAGTGTAAAAGCTCTATTGGTTTGATATTATCCTGTATAAATCTCATCTTGGTTCAAAGGATAGCTAGTATAAAACTTTATCTCAATTTGGAGGATAGTCATTATAAAATGCCATCTCAGTTCGAAGGATAGCCATTATAATACTCTATCTCAGTTTGGAGGATATCTAGTCAAACCATTTTGGTTAGAAGTTTGCCATTAAAATTCAAATCCTTATAAAAGGAGGTTCATGAACATATCCTATTAAAAGCTCGTGGAAACTCTCAAGACAAATTTCCAAGGAAAGGATTAGGTCACCTTCACTTTAACTGAACCTATATAAATCGCTGGTGTCTCTCTCTTTCCCTTATCTCTTTTAGTTTTCTGTTATTTTATCTCCTATTGTTTTCCATTTATTTCCTTATTCGATCTGCTGCTTATTTACTAAATATTTTTAAACTCTTACTTTATCAATGTTTTTGTTTTTAATCAACAATTTTTAAACCAACACAATTCACCCCCTCTTATTTTGGGAGTCTCATGTCTAACAAGTGGCATTAGAGCCCCACTACTATTTAAAGACTAATTGCCCCAGAAGGATGAGGACTTCGAACTCTTGTAAAAGAGTCTTTTCATGTATACACCACCACTATTTGATGGTTATAGGTTTGACTTATGGAAAGTGAAATTTGAAACTTTTATCAAAGCTAACAATTTTGAAATATGGAATATTAAAAAAAATGGTCTGCCTGTTCATACCTTCTCCTTTAATGATAAGGTAGTAAATAAACTTGATTTTAATAGGACCGAAAAGGATTTAAGAAAAGTCAAACTTGGTTTCAAAGTTAAACATCTTTTGATAAATGCTTTAAATTCTAGAGTTTTTTACTATGCTTTTACTTGTGATTCTACAAAAGAAATGTGAGACACTCTTGAAATGATTTATGGAGTTTCTCCAAGGGTTAATCAAGAGAGAATGAACACATAAATCAAGAAGTTGGAACAACACATGAAAGTGAAAGATATCATCACAGATGATGCTTAACCATTGGAAATCTTATAGGATATATTAACACTTTTGTTTCGGACAAATATATAAGTTAAGAATTGGAATTATAAATATGATCCAATCGTTAAATTGAGATAGGGGAATGTTCATGATTTCCAGGAAATATCTAGGAAGGAATAAATTATCGAGAAACTTAACAAGTTGATTCAACTATTGAAAAATGAAGAAATGAGCTCAAGAATCCTAGAAGAATCATTAGCAACTTCATAAAAAAATTGAAGAAAAAGAGGAAAAATCAACTATAGTAGTTTCATTTAAAAGAACAATCTCGGTGGATGAACGATCATTAGAAGATTCTTCGTTTGACAATGAAGAAGCTTAATCCAGTTAAATATTTGGAAGAAAAGACAAGGAAGAGATCTCATTAAGAAATATTTTAGAGACTCGACATCAAGATGGTTTTATGAAGAATCGTATTTTGAAAGAATTTGTAGAGATCCTTCATATATAGTATCAGATGAAGAAGATGAATCGGTAAAGGAAAATTCAAGAGGGTTAGAGGAAGACTCTTTAAAAAAATCCTTAACAACATCCCGAAAAATACTTTTGAGGAATCATTAAAGATTTCTGAAGAGGATGAAGATGTTTGCTTGAAAGTCTCTGACAAAGAAGATGGTTGTGAGGAAAAAAATTATCATACAAGCAATTATTTAAATTAAATGCTAAGTTAATCAAGGAACATGATAATATGGAAAATAGCAACATAGAGCTTGAATAATATATTGATTTTCTAGAAAATAACAATGAAACATTAAAGTATGAAATCTCTAATATTAGAAACCAGGCTAAAAATTGTAAAACTTGTGTTTCAATGAAGAAGGAAGTGAAAATTTTGTATGATTCCATTAGTAAATTTATTACGGGGAAAGAAAATCTAGATTTTATTTTATCAAATCAAAGGCCTTCCTTAAATTAAAACGGACTAGGGTTTAAACCAAATAGATCATCTAATAAAGGTTTTAATAGGAAGAATTTGAATCTCCCTATCTATAATTTGAGTAGACAAGAAAAGGTCTTGTTTGATGACATTTTATGATTCTGGTACATGTGATCAAAGTATGCTCACTGATGGCGTGTTTCAACGAACGTGATCAAGGCGTTCTCGTTGAGGATGTTTCTCAACAACTCTAATGATTTAGTTGATCATGAAACCTCTTAGTAGGTTGAGATGATAATTTTGTAATAGATTCGTCAATCTTGTGGTTTGAACTAAATATCGTGCCTAAAGATTCACAGATAAGGATTCACGACGGTGGTTTGACTTTCCATCGAAAGGGGGAGTTTTCTCAAGATGATTTGAGGTTTAAGGTGGTAACTTTATAGAGGTTGAAAAAGAGGAAAATTCTGATTAACCCTCTAAATAAGTGTTTTATTAATTGCTTAGTCAATTAAAATTATTTTTGTTAACCTTTTGGTTGAGTTTTTAAGCTTCCTTAAGAAATGGGTGCAATATGAATGAAAAGGGGGGGTGCTAAAAGCAATCTGCAAAAGTCAAATCTCAACCCAAGGCCCAAAAGACCATGAAAGTTGAAATAAGGCACTTAATCGATTAGTGATTTTCTGTTTAAAATTTTAAACAAGATCAAGTTGTACCTTCTCCTTTAAACAATAAAATCAGAGCATTAATGAAGAACACATTAAATCTCTAAATTTTAGCTAAGATAATTGATTACCACACTTGTTTTGGAAAATTTCTTCTAATCTTTTTTGGGCTAATTTCTTATGGATTTTATTAAGTGTTTATCAAACTTAAAAGGAAAAGAAACTCCACTATATAAAGGTACTCCTATTCCATTCTTTTTTACAATGAAATTTAAAATGCAGTTGAATAGGTTAAACGTGGTTTTTATGAATTATTTCATCCAATGCTTTTAACGTCATTAACTTGACGTCTCGCTTATCTGTATTACCTTTAAGTTGCAATATCAATAAAACAGCTCTACTGTATTTTCTTGAAAAGAAAGAATTTTTTATTATATATATAATTCTCTAATATTTTCTTTAAAATTTATTTTTATACGAGACCCTCAATATTCCTGTGTATTAGACTGTCCTTATAATTTATTATTTTAATATGCAAAATTATTAAAAATATGCACCAGAAATTGTTTTGAAGAGATAAATTTTAAATTTTATTGTCTATCATTTTAATTTAGGGAGCTTCTTACCCCAATCTTAGATTGTTAGGCATCATGTGCGCTTCCAAAAATATTCCTCTCTTTCAAGAGATGTATTCGAAAGCATTTTTTTTATTTCGAATGTTTTGTAGATGTAACTTCGGAAAAAACTAAATTTTAGTTAATAAAAATATACTTTCTGATGTGTATATCCAAAAATAGAGACATAAATAAATTTGCGTTAGGTGCCTTAAAAATTTGAAAGGGTCCACTGAAAAATTTTCAAATTTTATTCTAAAATAAAAAAGAAAGACGGAAGTTACGCTAGACACAAGCGACAACTCCACAATGTAAATTTGTCCTTTTATGCTATCATTAAAGTAATTAATTAAAATTTTACTATTAAATTTATAATATCTTTTCATATATTTAGGAAATCGGTTGGTAAAAAAACCGATTATACGATTTATATGGTAAATCAAAGTTTGTTTTTTCTTTTATTAATTAAATTATATGTATTTAAGAAGATCCTTTGGATATACTTTTTTTTTTAAGCTTATTAACTTGACCTGAGTCTTCCATTGAATCTCAAAATACCATGAATGCTCTCAATTCTCGTTTAAGCAAAGACTTCATGCCAACTGATGATGAACTTCTTCAAAAGTTTCTCTACAACAAAATTAACAATAAACCAATTCCCGATTATCTCAACATTATCGAACATGATTTGTTTGGTACTAATAAGAATCCGTTGGATATATGGAATGAGTTTGAAGCTTCGTTCTCATATGGCGGAAAAGACCTATATTTCTTTACTACCTTAAAGAAGAAATCTGCTACAAGCACACGCTCCGTTCGCACTATTGGCAGTGGTAATTGGAAAGGCGAAGACACCGGAAAAAATATATTTGCCAAAGACACGGACCAACTCCTCGGTTTAAAAAAACGTTATCGTTTTGAGAGGAGTAACACTCCTCAAGATGGTGGATGGATCTTGCACGAATATAACCTCCACAAATCTTTGGTTAACAATACTCCGGTAGGCAAATTTTATGTTAAATTATTAGTTTGTGTTAACATTAATTAGTTTTGAGCCTAAGTAGTGATTAATATATTTTTTGGCAGGTCAACAATTATGTTCTATGCAGATTTAGAAAGAATTTGAAATTGGAATCAAAAAATACACAAGCAAAATCAAGTATAGGTGATCAATCCAATTCTCATTTAAGAAATATTTCACGAATAAAAAATTGTTCTGCACAAGAGAGTAAAGAAAGAGAACCTATCATTCATAAACAAGAAGAACCTATCATTCCTAAACAAATAGAACCACTCATATCGGTAAGACTTTAATAATATTGTATTGCTTTATTAATGATTAATTATCATTTGATTTTATGCCGGTTTTAGTATTTTCAAAATCTAAATCATATTTGTTTTTTCTCCCTTTTTCTAGAGGAATAGTCACAAATTTTGTGGATTGTTGTTACGTAGGGAAATGATGTTTTGGTGAAAAAATATATTATTTATGAAGAAGCAATAACTCAATCAAATGATGGTGGAAACGAGAAAAAATATGGGGATGATGATGATGATGAGATGTCTTGTCCTGAATTTTTTGCAAAGAATCTGTTGGAAATTGGAAATTAATGGAGGAGAAGGGTTCATAAAAGAAGACGATGTTCAAATACTTAACAATAATTCTCATAAGGTTTTTTTTGTTCGAAAATAACATTATGTAAAATTAATAGTAGCATTAGTAAATATTTCCTTAGAATTAATGGTAACTACTAGGATAGTTTTTTCTTTGTCATTAAAGTGAGATAACTACATTTTCACATTAACTCTTCTTTATTTTTTGTTACCATCAAATTATTATTTTCAACATTTTTTAGAATGATTGGCAAGTTTGTTACAGCTTTATCATGAAAGTAAAGTTATCAAGTTATAATTATATATTATTCATTGGTATTATTTATCATGTCTTTTTAAGCTAAGGTTATACATATTAACATGATATTTTTATGTAGCTTTGTACACACAATTGGTTATAAAATTGGATTCAATTCTACAAAGAACATATGTTAGTTTATCAGTTGGAGCTGACATTAGACCTACACAACATACTTTCAGCAATTGAGAAAAATAAGGATCACACGAATAATTCAAACGAAATATTAAATCTCAACTGTTTATTTTAATTAAACGGTCGTTATCTATTCCTCTCAATCTCATATAAGATTATAGATACATTCCCATGAATTTTTATTATATTTAAAATAATATTTAAAATTTTTTCTCATCTGAGTTTGAACAATTTATTTTATTTAATGCACTAAAAAATATAAAGGCAGGATTCAAACTCATTGGATGATGCTTGAAAATAGTAAGAACCGCACCTAAAGAATTGTACTTAAGTTAAACAACTACAAAGCCATATTGCATTTTCTTGAAAATAAAGCTTTTTTTATTATATATTTTATTCATTGCTATTAAGCTATAAGGTTATACATGCTGACATTATATTTTTTTGTAGCATTCTTCAAATAAACAAATTGGTTATAAAATTGGTTTCATTTACATGAAAAACATATATGAGACTAACATAGCAACATGGCCATTGGAGCAATACTATCAGCAACTGACTCAGTTTGTACATTAGAGGTAAGGTATATAATATTCAAACCTTAACTCAAACATAAATTTACGTTTTTATTATTAAATGAGCTTCTTTTCCTTTTTGAAATGAAGGTTCTCAGTCAAGATGAAACATTTTTTTTATATTGTTGTATTTGGTGAAGAAGTAGCAAATGACGCCACATCTATTCTTTTCAATTTAGTCCAATTACTTAACTTTAGTAGCATCAATGTTGTTACAACCTTGAAATTGTTAGAGGCATCCTTTACTTCTTCAGTATTAGTACTTCCCTTGCCATAATTGTAAGTTCAAATTATAAAACTAATTTAAATTTATAATTTTTGGAGTGGAGTCACAGTTCTATTATGACTTGCAATAAAGACTTGCTTATTATATATTATATATTATTAAAACCTTTTGATTTGAAAGGTTTGACTTCTTTTACTTTGAAGTGTTTTAATAATCTACTTGAGTTATTAAGTTATTTGTAATGAAAACTTTAAATTGAGCGGTAAAATAGTCTATCGAGAGGACGAGTAAAAAACAAAGTTAGAGATAACATCTAAAAGATGTCACTGAACATCTATTTGACACGATTTGAATCAACATTTGTGAGATTTTTTTTACACAATTAGTGTTTAGTTATTAATATTTGTTGTGAAAAACGATACCAATAACAAAGTATAATAGGGAATTAGGGAAGAGAATAAGAACACAAGAATTGGTTATAACTGCTATTCTTTTACTTTCTCTTAAAACAAGATTACAAGTTTACAAGAATAACAAATAACCTCTCTCACCCTAAATTAGGATTTGCAGCTTAGCAATGATGAGAGACTAGTATGCTATTTATAATAAAACCTAGCATACTAACTAATGGGCTTTTTCAGCAAGGCCCATTACACAAGCCAACTTAATAAACAAGCTAACTTAACAAATTAGGGTTTAAACACTAAAACCTAATTTAACATGCTAACAACCCTAGCATCTTCGACATCTGCATGCTAGACCCATCTTCGACTACAGCATGCACACTTCGACACCAGCATGTGAACAATCCTTCGACTTCATGCTTAACTCTGTCGAACTGTCGAACCAAGAAGCTACCCTTCGACAATACTAGAGTTCGATCCAATATCTCACAAATCTCCACCTTGGACCTAACTCTACAACGTCAAGTAACAAACTAGCTTTCTTCATGCAGCTTTATCAACTGCATACAGTGGAAAAACTTGCAACTCGGCAATGTCTTGGTGATCATATCAGCAGCATTGTCTTCAGTCGAAACCTTCAGCACTTGGACTTCTCCACGCTCGATTACTCCTCTGACGAAATGCAGCCTCACATCAATGTGCTTAGTTCGCTCATGATAGGCTGAATTCTTCGACAGGTGTATTGCACTTTGACTATCACATTTAACAGTGATACCTCGACCTTGAAGTTTCAGCTCCTTCGCAAAACCTTCAAGCCACAATGCTTCTTTCACAGCTTCAGTTAGGGCAATATACTCCGCTTCAGTGGTTGATAGAGCAACAACATTCTGAAGTGTTGCTTTCCAACTAATTGCAGTGCCAAACATAGTGAAAACATATCCAGAAATAGATTTTCTGGAATCCATACAACCTGCATAATCAGAGTCGACATATCCTTCTATTACTGCTTTACTATCTTCACCCAAGGCTCCACCATAAATTAGAACTCTGTTCAGAGATCCATTTATGTACCTTAAAATCCACTTCAATGCTTGCCAGTGAGCCTTTCCAGGATTCGCCATGTACCTGCTTACAAGACTGACTGCGTAAGCTATGTCGGGTCTAGTACAGACCATAGCATACATCAAAGAACCAACTATATTAACATATGGGATGCTATTCATATAGGCTCTTTCGACATCAGTACTGGGACACTGATCAATACTCAGCTTGAATTGAGGGTTTGTTGGAGTCACAACTGGCTTCGAATTCGACATACCAAACTTTTCAAGAATCTTCCGTAGATATGCCTCTTGAGATAGGCATAACTTCGACTTCTTTCTATCTCTTCGAATGTCAATTCCAAGAATCCTGGAAGCAGCTCCCAGATCCTTCATATCGAACTCCTTATTGAGTTCAGCCTTCACCCTCATCACATCTTCGACACTGTTGCTTGCTATGAGAATATCATCCACATAAAGCAACAAAATAACAAATGAATTACCAGGTCGAAATCTGAAGTAAACGCAGTGGTCGAACTGACTTCTAATGAAACTTATGCGTGCCATGAACTTGTCGAATCTCCTATTCCACTGTCGAGGAGATTGTTTCAGCCCATACAAAGATCTCTTTAACTTGCACACATAATCTTTCTTCCCCTTTTCGACATACCCTTCAGGTTGCCTCATCAGGATCGTTTCATCTAGATCACCATACAAGAACGCAGTCTTCACATCCATCTGTTCCAGTTCAAGATCGAACTGTGCCACCATGGAAAGCAACATTCGAATGGACCTATGCTTCACAACAGGAGAAAACACATCATTGAAGTCGACACCTTCTTTCTGAGTGAAACCCCTTGCAACTAACCTTGCCTTGTATCTTTTCGACGTCACTCCTTCAATTCCTTCCTTAACTTTGAAAATCCATTTACAGCTGACTAACCTTGCCCCAACAGGTTTCTTGATCAGTTCCCAAGTATGATTATCATGAAGAGATTTCATCTCATCATCCATGGCCTTCAGCCATTCAGTCTTATTTCGACTCCTCATAACTTCCTTATAGTCTCTAGGTTCTTCGTCTAGAACCTCACTTGCAGAGATTAAGGCATAAGCTATAAGATCTGCATATCCAAGTCTCTGAGGTGGCTTGATGACTCTTCTCGACCTATCTCTCGACAATAGGTAGTCATCTTCAGTTTCCTCAACTTCAGCATCTTCTGCTTCTTCTTCGACTTCATCTGGGATATGCAATTCAGCATCAACATGCTCCACCTCAACAGGAATCTCTACCTATTCCAGCTCTTCGTCAGATGTTTCTGTACTTCGACCAACATCATCAGTTTTCTTAAAAGCCATTTCAGCTTCATTGAAAACTACATCTCGACTGGTGATACACCTCCTGTGACCTGGCTCTAGGCACCATAGCCTATAAGCTTTGACTCCTTCAGGGTATCCCATGAACATGCATTTCAGAGCTCTAGGTTCGACCTTGTCTTGCCTAATGTGAGCATAGGCTACGCAGCCAAATACTCTCAGTTTGTCGAGATCTGGTGGATGTCCCGACCAAACTTCTTCAGGTGTCTTCATATCTAACGCTGTCGAAGGACATCTGTTTATCAGATATGTTGCTGTCGAAACAGCCTCAGCCCAAAACACCTTCTTTAACCCCGCACTAGTCAACATGCATCTGACTCTCTCCAAAATAGTTCGATTAAATCTTTCAGCCAAACCATTTTGCTGTGGAGTACCTGCAGTAGTTCTGTGCCTTGCAATACCAAAGGCAGCACAAAAACTGTCGAATGCCTCATTGCAAAATTCAAGGCCATTGTCGGTTCTCAACCTCTTAACCTTCCTGCCAGTCTGATTTTCAACCAGAGTCTTCCAACTTTTGAAATTCTCAAAAGTTTCATCCTTAGTCTTCTGGATGAATACCCATAATTTTCTGGAATAATCATCTACTATGGATAGAAAATACCTTGCTCCTGAATGTGATGCACACGTTGCAGGCCCCCAAAGATCAGCATGGATGTAATCAAGGGATCCATGTGTTCTTTGTTTGCCTTTGTTGAACTTCACTCTGCAAGATTTTCCAAGTACACAAGGTTCACAAAACTTCAGCTTTTCGACTTTGTCTCCACCAAGAAGATTTTGTTTCCCTAATTCGACCAGACCCCTTTCACTGACATGGCCCAATCTCATGTGCCAGATTTCTGTCTTCGACAACGGTTTCGTGGATACAACATTTGTCGAACCACTTACAACTTCAGCCTCAAGGGTATACAAGCCTTGTTTCTTCACGCCTCTCAAGACTTCCTTCGACCCCTTCATGACTCTTAGGATACTTTTCTCTCCTTGGAAAACATATCCTTTCTTGTCGAATTCACCAAGAGAAAGCAAATTTCTCTTCAAATCAGGAACATACCTGACTTCAGTCAACAACCTTATTGACTCATCATGGAGCTTGAATCTCACAGATCCAACACCTGCAATCTTGCAAGCCTTGTTGTTTCCCAGCAATACTGATCCACCATCTTGATCACATAATTCCTCGAATAAGTCTTTGTTTGGAGTCATGTGCCAAGTGCAACCTGAATCCATAATCCACTCCTTCTTAGAGTCACTGCTTGAAACCACAAGAACATCAGATGATTCGAAATCATCTTGAACAATGGCAGCGTTGCCATTATCCTTACCTCCATGATATTTCAGGCGTTCAGGGCACACCTTTCTTGTGTGACCCTCCTTCTTACAATGGTAGCATCGAATTCCAGATGCTTCGCCACCGTAAGACTTCGACTGGCTTTTTCCTTTCTTCTTGTTAAACTTACCATCCTTTCGTAAGAGTTTTCCTTTAACGGCCAAACCTTCGCCAACAGTCGAAGGTTTATGCTCCTTTCGTTCATTCAAGTCCTTAGAGTACAAGGCTGATTGAACTTCTTCAAACGTCAGGGACTCCCTTCCATACAAGAGAGTTTCTTTGAAGTGAGCATATGATCGAGGCAAAGAACACAATAGTAACAGCGCTTGATCTTCATCATCGATCTTCACATCAATATTTTCAAGATCAAGAATCAGCTTGTTGAACATATCCAACTGCTCAGCCAATACTTTGTCTTCAATCATCTTGAATGAATACAAAGCTTGCTTCAGGTAGAGTCGATTTACCAGCGATTTGGTCATATACAAACTTTCAAGTTTCACCCATAACCCTGATGCCGTCGTCTCCTTTGATACCTGCCGGAGAACCTTATCACCAAGGCTCAACAAAATTGCGTTGTGTGCTTTCTCGATCATATTTGTCTTCTCCGCTGCCGTCAATTCTGCATTCATGGCTGCCTCTCCCTTCAACGCTTCCAAACAACCCTGCTGAACCAGTAGAGCTTTCATCTTCAAGCGCCACAGACCGAAATCATTCACTCCGGTGAACTTTTCAATCTCATACTTTGTTGAAGGCATCTTCTCCACGCTCACCGCACCAAATTTGTTGTGAAAAACGATACCAATAACAAAGTATAATAGGGAATTAGGGAAGAGAATAAAAACACAAGAATTGGTTATAACTGCTATTCTTTTACTTTCTCTTAAAACAAGATTACAAGTTTACAAGAATAACAAATAACCTCTCTCACCCTAAATTAGGATTTGCAGCTTAGCAATGATGAGAGACTAGTATGCTATTTATAATAAAACCTAGCATACTAACTAATGGGCTTTTTCAGCAAGGACCATTACACAAGCCAACTTAATAAACAAGCTAACTTAACAAATTAGGGTTTAAACACTAAAACCTAATTTAACATGCTAACAACCCTAGCATCTTCGACATCTGCATGCTAGACCCATCTTCGACTACAGCATGCACACTTCGACACCAGCATGTGAACAATCCTTCGACTTCATGCTTAACTCTGTCGAACTGTCGAACCAAGAAGCTACCCTTCGACAATACTAGAGTTCGATCCAATATCTCACAATATTTATTTTATTGTCTCACTAATATTTGAGTGACTAATATTAAGGCTTTGTTTAGTAAAACTAACTGATAGCTGGTAGCCGATGACTTGTAGCCTGTGTTTTAAAAATCGGACCGGACCGGTCGGTCGGACCGGTCGAACCGGGAACCGGTCTGGTTCAATAGTTGGATCGGGTATGCCATCGAACCGGTGAAAACCGGAAAAACCGGGAAAACCGGAAAACCGGCGATTTAACTGTTTTTTTTTGTTTTTTTTTTAACATTTCTTTTAAAAAAAATTTAACTTTTTTTTTAATATATTTAGTAGTGTATTAATTAAATAGCATTCTCACATAGTCTTTTTGGTTAGTGACAAATTAAAAACTTTATTGTCTATTTGTTATCTTTGCTAATAAATTTTCTTAAATAGCATAAACATATTGAATTTTATTTGATTTTCTTTTTAGGAGGATCCTATTTTGAATTAAATTTGGTACACATTGGAGTTATTTTGTTATAAACTATTCAATTAGATTATGTTGTAATTAGACTTTGTTTAGATTATGTTGTAATTAGATTTTGTTTGCAATTAGACTTTGTAATTTTTTACTATTTTGTTATGTGTGATACCTTTGTTTAAAATTTGAATTTAAGTTATGAAATTGTGAATTTATGATATGATATTTTTAAAAATTTTAAAAGCTAGTTATACATCCGGTTCAACCGGTTTTATACCTATATAATGACATGTCTATTCAACCGAGTTATTCGGTTTGATCTGGTTTAATCCGGTTTGATCGTGCGGTTCGACCAGTGACCCAGTGGTTCGACCGATAAACCAGTGACCCAGTACCCTCACCGATTCGATGACCGGTCAGGTTTTTAAAACACTGCCTTTATCTTCTTTGGCAAATGCATAACCTCTTCATCTTTTTCGTATTAGTTTTGTTTTCTCACACTCCTTTTTATGAATTATCTTCCCAAATTTGTAGGCCACCATATACTTTGATTATCTTTTTCTCTTTCCAAAACTTCAACATTAGTTCTCAAGTCTTCAAATCGACATTTGCCCTTGTTGTACGCAGGAATGGTTTACCCAAGATGATAGTTACTTCAAATCTTCTTCCATGTCTATGATCACAAAGCCCACCAAATACACAAACGTTCCAACTTTCAACAACAAATCATTCATGATTCTACGAGGAACTACAAAAATTTATCTATCAAGGTTAACATCGTGTTTTTGCTTCTTTCTTTTCTTCATAGTCTTCTCATTATAGATAAGGGCATCAAATTGAAGTTTTCCCCCAACTCAAATAATACTCAAAGAAATACTAAGTCTTTATATAGTGCATGGTATATTGAAACACCATGGATCCGTCTGCTTGGTTGGAAGTTTCCTTCTGATAACGACATTACATCCCTCTTAAAAGTTCACTATCTCATTATTTGAGAATTTTCTTTTCATTTTTAAGGAGCTCTTTCAGAATTATGGCATAAGTTAGAATTTTTTAAAGTGCTTCACGAAATGGTATAGTGACCTGCAGGGTGTTAAATAATTTTTGAAACTTCTTATATTGTCCCTCCTTTGGATCTTTATTCTTTAGAGGAGGGTATTATAATGCCTTTTAGGAAACAATTTATTTTTCTCTATTTTTTCCTATTTCTCCTATATTTTACCTTTTTTTTTCTTCCCACTTCTCACATTTTTCTATTCTACTCACCTTAAGTTCTCTTTCTTCCTCCTTCCAATCACTTCCTAATTTAGTTTTTTTCGACCGATGATTTTCTATAATGCTTGGGCCTTATAGAAAATGGGAAATGTCAGTGAAATATTGTACCTGCGCCAAATCATGAAGGTTATGTGAAGGACAATGTTTAATCATTAATTTACACCTTTCCCATGCATCATACAGAGACTCAGTGTGTCCATGCTCAAATCCAATTATGTTAGCCATTCAACTGACAAATTTATTCACAAAATAAAATTTTCCCAAAAACAGTTTTTCTAAATCCACCCATGTTGATAGTTTTGACGGGCAACACCTCAATTCAATCTTGAGCTCTTCTAGTTAGTGTTATTGGAAACACTCGTAATCTATTGTTGCTTTCAAATACACCAGTTTGATTGAAGAATGAACACACATTTTTTAATTTTGCTAAATGTTCGTATGCATCAATCGGAGCACTTGCATCAAATGAAATCTCTCTTAAACTTGAAAGAACTGAACTTTTTTTATTTCAAAGTTACATGTAGTAACTAGTTGGAATTCACAGTTTACTTTATCATTGGTATGACGTCCAAAATTTCTCAGAGAGCTATCTGTTATCTGGATTCAACCATCATTTATGACACTTAAATTAAGAAGATAGTTTTACAAAATACAATGAATGCTAGAAAATTCAAGAAATGCTAGAATGAATGATGTTTATGAAGCAAAATTATGTATAGTCACAATAAGCCATATAAGAGTAAAAAAACATGTAATGCTAAATTAGCAAAACTTAAGAGTTTTTTTTTAAAAAAAAACCAACCGAAGATCACCTTGACAATAGATATGGATTTGAGGAACTTAATACTAAAAAATATACTTAATGGATTAAATTTCTTTTTAAACTATGAATGGTGAAGATGTGCATTGAATGTCTCTAGTGAAAAACCCACTAGTGAAGATGTACATTATCCCGTGTAATATGGGTTAATGCATTCTAATGTGTTTTGGATGATTTAATTGAAATTTTTTAAAGAATTTGAAATTTTAAGCAATTCAAATGATTCAATTAAAATTTATTTATTTTTAAATTATTTTGTTTGGATGGAGAATTAGAATAAGTAGTAGTTAAATTTTTTGGATCATTTTCATAAATTTTAAAAAAATTCATTTATATTTAAAATATAATAAATATGGACCAATTTGCAATTTTTGAAAATTTAAAAGAACCCATTTGTAAAATGTGAAAATTATTAGAGGGTTATTTGCAATTTTTAAAAATTTTAGAGGTGAATTTGAAATTTTTATAAAATAAGAACATCTTGTAAAATTTCAAAATTTAATCAATATTTAACATTTCTCATTATCTAGAATGAATAAACAATTTCAAATTCTTTACTTTCTGGTATCATTTAAAATTTCTTAAATTTAATTTGAACAAAATACTTTATAAAAATACATCATTTTAACAATTTTCTATATTTTTTATCCAAATAATAAATTTTGATCAAATCATTTTAAATTCTCTAAAAAAAATACTTTCCCTAATTAAAACTTTTCATCCAAAAATACTTTCCCTAATTATAACTTTTCATCCAAATAGATTATTAGTATTTATATAACTCACACAAACAAGAATTAGTATTCATTTGTGGTTGGCAAGATATATTTGAGAATTGGGAAGATATTTTATGGTTAAGGGTCCAAGCCCTAGTGAATTTTTTGAAAAAGAAGAATAATAACACTAAAACTTCATATACTCTTCCTAATAATGTACAGAAAACTGAGAGAAGAATGTATTATACTTGCTTATCACTTACATCAAATCCAATGTTGCAGTATTCTTCCATTGATAAACCTTGCCTAGCTAGTTTGTGTTTGAGCTTTTCAGTCTGAAGATATGGATCAACATCATTAAAAAAACAGGGAAACCGGTTTCCCTGTTCTTTTGTTGAGCAGGCAGGCTACTACGTGTTAAGGCCCATATTTGAAAGATGATTTTGTTTCATATTCACTTCCCTATTCTCGTTTTCGTCTTCCTTGGTAACATGCCAATTATAACGAAGCTGCATTTTAGACTTTTCCTCTTCCTCGGTTACATACCAATTATAAGGAAGCTGGACTTCAGGACTCCTGCTGCTGCTACTTTCATATACATGATCCAAGTGAAGATAACCTCCTTGTTGATGAATCTCATTTGTCCCCAACTCGAATGAACTAGAGATATCGTGCTCGAATACCATGCGCAATCCCCACGTTTTCAACTCCACGTCTGGGTGAGCTTTAAATGTGATCTGTGCTCCGGTTGTTACAAAATGGCAATGGGGCCTAGAGATATAGATTAGCCAGAGATGTTCTGTATTTGAGCCATCAACCTTGTTCAGGTCTAACCGAAGCGGCATATCAAAGGTTTCTTCCGTTTGTTCACTTTCAAAAGAGAGATAAAGATGATAGGGAAGCTGAGACGACAATGAATAATGTGAAGATCCGGATGTTGCTGGGCGACAGTTTTCCACAAATGCAACACCAAAGGCAAAGCCAAGCCAATTGTCAAACTCTTTTCCATAGCCTGCTATCCTAATTGTTGAATTTCCCTTAAATTGATGACGAAACCACCGTGGAAATGAGTATCCAGGAACAACAATGTCTAGGCCACACCGGAAGTGACAAGGTTTCTGGTACCAGAGAAAAAAAAAACACAGAAATATCAGAACTGGAGAGAAAGAGAACGGGGAGAGAAGCAATGTGAAGTGCGTGTTAGACAATAGTCTATTAGGCTCATGTTGATGGGGCCTTTTATATTTCTAAGTTAGGAGTCTACCCCTTATATCTTCTCTTTGACTATTGTAAGAATTCTCTAGGAATTTAGAGTATGCAATAAACTGGCTTGATTCGAGAAGGACAAAACTTAGGTACAATTCTTTAGATATGGTTTTTACTATTTTTCAATGAAAATATGACAAATATACTTGAATATCATTTAGTAAATGAAAATAGGAGAAATTTGTATACCTGTGAAAGGAAATTACACACTTGTCATATTTTCATTAGAAAATAGTAAGAACCACACCTAAAAGATTGTACCTAAATTTTGTCCATTCGAGAAAGCCACTCTTCAATTACAATTGAGTTCCAAAAACTAATTCTCCCTTCCCTCTAATTACTATGTATAATTCTGTTTTACTAACAGAATTAGTTACTCATTTGTTACAACTATAATAATTTTAGTTACAAACTTAATTCTCATTTTTACCCTTCCTAACATACACCCTATTAATTAACAGCATGTCTACTAACAATACTCCCCTCTAAGACTTTCACCTTGTCCTCAACAACGGGAAAAGAAGGAATGCCTCCTATAAATACCCTTGCATATCGGTTATTTTTGGTTGATTAGTGCTCAGCTTACTTTCACTTGTATCCTATAAGTACCTCCTATGTGTGGTTTTACAAACATGTGAAATACAAAATATACTTATAGATATGATTGTTACTCGTACTTTAGTTGTTCATCTCTATTGATTATAATATTAGTGGTATGATTTGAACTTTAGTTTGAGAAGAGTGTTCAGATATCATAAAATATGTTTTATGGTTGAGTATTTTGTATTCATGGACAAACTCTCGTTACTCCTTGTTAATGCATCACAAGTTTCAGAGATTATGTTAGATAATCTTATTCTATTAAAATTTTATATTTCTAAGTTAGTAGTCTAGTCCTTTTAAGCTTTACTATAATTTCTATTTCTAATCCTTATTTTTATAACTATTATGCATTTTATTAAAACAGTGTGTATTAGTGTAATTACCGATATAGCCTTGTAACCTTTATATATACGAGAAATAATAATGAGAAAAGTATGAAGCCAAGAATTATTGACAATGCGTACCTCAACTAATTTTATCAGCCACGAAAGTGCCAAGTTATGACTTCCTTCTGGGTTCTCCAAGAGGGGAGAATTGAAAATATATAATCCCGACCGATGATTATGAGATCCAGACAACAATTTAAAATAGTTTCCCCCAGATGAAGAAGTAGCACACAATTGGAGCTCAGGCAAAGACTGAAGCCTGCTGCAATGCGCCAAATTTAAATGTGCTAGTCTAGAAAGCCTCCCCATTGAAGATGGTAGTGATTTGAAGTTATTTCCTTCAAGATTTAGCCTTTCTAAATTCCTTAACTCTGCAATAGAATCGGGGACTGTACTGAGAGTGCAGAAGCTTAGGTCCAAAAAAATCAAAGATATGATAACTTCATCAAAGTGGTCAATAATTTCTGCAGGCAGTGATATGTTTTCCTCCAAAGGTAGATTCTCTAATTTTAAGCAGCCACATAAGTCTAAAGTTACGAGAGATGGTATTATAGAACTAATGCTTTTGGGCATACTGACAAGATTTGTGCAGTCTCTTAAACTCAAGAACTTAAGATGTATAAGATCCCCAATCGATTGATCAATCGTCGATAAACTTCTACACTGATCCATATCAAGATACTCAAGATTTGACATCTCCGTAAAATCAGGCGTGGTTTCAAGTTTTGTGCAGCCAGACAGGTGCAAAACTTTGAGAGAATATAAGTTAAATGCAGTGTCACCATCAAGAACGAGCCTGGCCAGGCTACTGCAACCTTCAAACTCAAGAAAACAAGTTTTTCCAGAAGTCCAATGGATGGATGGACATGCGATAGGCTTATGCATCCTGTAAGATCTAGCCGCTCAAGTCTCCGGCTTCCTGCAAAATTTGGTGTCTCCACAAGACATTTAGAGTTGCTCAGATCCACCCTTTTCAAACAAGGGAGATCCTGGGAAAACAAAATGAGCAACCAAGTGTTAGCATGTTGTATTCAAACTTGAATATCATCAGTTAACTTTGGTGCGCTTTTTTTAATTTTCATACAAAACTTATTCTTAATTTTTCACATGATATGTAAGTATGAGTTCAATAAATAGAAATAAAATAACTGTAAGAACAACAGGAGAAAACTATCATTTTATATGCAGTAGTATGTGTTTACTAATCATATCTTATAGAAATGTAAGAAAGAGCGCCCGGTTTAAATAAAAAGTGTATGCAGCAGTTTTGTGTTTACTAATTGAAATTTGTTCATGAAATATCTCGCCAAGATTATCTTGATTGAATTCCATAACTTTATTATTCAAAACTCATCATTATTATTCAAAAAGTAATTTACAAATTACAATATCTCAAGATGTTAAATCATTCTTTCAGAGAGAAAAATAAAAGACATCATTACAATACCTTGTGACCGTCCCATAGTCGTTGGATGAAGCTACAAGGCATATTCAATTCAACAAGACGAAACGGCTCAAAATTTAATGGCAAAGAAGCAAAAGGGTAACCATACCACAGAAGATACTGCAAAGTGTTGGAAAGAAAATCCAGATTTCCTGAAAATTTCTTTTGATGTAATATAAGAATTTTAAGTCCCCTCATTATTGACAATCCTTCAGCCCTCAACAGAGGGTATTCAGAACTTTGCCCCTTTTGATCTAGAATTATGGCTTTAACCTTGTTTGTTCCCTGAAAAAAATTAAGGATTAATATGTTACAAAAGTAAAAAATAACTAAAATCCTTGAATAAAAACCATATCGATATATCTTTATTGGATGGTAAAATTTAAACTATCTATTGTGAAAAGAAGTTTTGGTTTTTGAAAGATATCTTGTTACCGTTTCTGTCATCATGACATTGTAGAAATCCTCATAAAGCCACAATCTACTCCAAGATCCTGGTTCGTCAGGAAGCTGTTGTCGGACAATTTTCTTCCCCAATTCTTGCAACATATCATGCATATGAATTTCCTGATTTCTAATAGTAATGAGTGACCTCTCAACCAAACTTTGAATTCCAATGACAGGGTGCAAATCACAAGCATCTAAAATTCGCTTCACATAATCTTCCTTCTCCCCCTTAAAGAAACAAGCAATATGCAGAAATATTTCTTTTTCCTCGGAATGTAATCCATCAAAACCAACCAGAAGCACATCCATAATTTTTTTGTCTGGATTACTCCTCAATCTATCCAAGGCATCTTTCCACTGGCTAGAATTTCGAGTACATAAGAAAGAACCCACTACTCGAACTGCTATTGGCAGACCTTGAGCATAGTTTAGTACCTCTGGAGTCAGCCCCACACATTCGCTAGTGGGATTCTTACTTTTAAAAGCCTTTCTGTAAAATAATTCGCAAGCATCTTTGTTATTTAATAGTGGAACCTCGTACACATCATACGTCACGCGTGTATCGTGAGAGACTGATAACTGTGCTCCAAACACTTTTAGAATATGCATATCTCTAGTTGTAATGATCATTCTGCTTCCTGTGCCAAGCAACTCAGGATTTATAGCCAATTCTTCCAGTTGCTCTAATAGATCAGCATTGTCAAGAACTACAAGAATCTTTCTTCTGCTTAGTCGATTACTTATAATTCCAGATATTTCAGAAGGACTGTATGTCTCTAGATTTATTTCATCTATGGTTTGCCGAAGGATTTGTATCTGTACAGCAGTAGCACCACCCTCTTTATAAATTTTGCTTACCTTCTCAATAAAACAACATGCATCAAACTGATAGGAGATTCTATCATATAAGACAGAAGCGAGAGTTGTCTTTCCAATTCCAGCCATCCCCCAAATACCTACAACTCGGAATTCATCATTCTCTGAGCTTAATTTCAAAAGACTTTCTAATGCTTCTACTTGAGGTTGTATCCCAATAAGGTCATCCGTAAACCCTGAGAATTTATGACCCAATGTTTTTATCACTTCCTGAACAATATTTTTAATTTCTCGAAACTCTGGCCTGAAAGAGAAATAAGAGCCTACATCATTTCCTAAGAAAACTAAATTGAACACCACAAATTCATGTCAAACAAAGAATAACATCAACACTTACTTGTTCCTAACATCCCAACCAACTACTTCAGTTAAATCGACCATAGCTCTCTTCCATCTCTCAACCTTATTCGGATCATTTTTAAATTTCTCCATGTGTAACACAAACGCATTCTGGTACACCCCATTCTGTTTTCGTACATGAGATGGATCGATATCATAAAAAACAGGAAACACAGTTTGTTTCAAATCTCTACGACATTCAGCAATAGTAGCCATTTCTTCCAAACACCATGTTGACTGAGCATAATTTTGAGAAAAAACAACAATAGAAACTCGCGAATTTGCAATTGCTTGTACAAGTTGTGGCGAAAGGGACTCTCCTTTCTGTAGCCTTATATCATCCTTGAAGGCGAAAATACCCTTTCTAGTTAAATGAGCATAAAGATGATCAACGAAAGTGTTGCGGGTATCAGCACCACTGAAACTAATAAACACATCATATTTATAGCTATGGATGCGGTTCGAATCAATGGGAGTACCGGACGAAGGGCTACCCAACAGAGCCTGGAATATTGGCATTGGCGGAAACAAAGTCTCGACAGTTAAGCGCACCATCTCTGTTGTATATGAAATGAAAATGCAAATCAAATAGTAATAACAACAAGAGAATATTCAATTTAATCTCTAAACTATTACTCTCGTCTCTTATAGTTTTTCTAAGTCTCCCTCTGCGCGTCTGATCTACTCTCTTTACCACACAGAAGCCTAGGTTATTTAAATTAAAAAATGATGATGAATCATATGAATAAAAGGGGGCAAAACAAACCTCATATGGTATGTAATAAATTAATTTTACCTGAAATTACATCTGAAATTGAAGTCATCTTCTCTAACAAGTTCAATGCACAGCCACGAGAAGAACTGTTCTCAGTAGTCTCAAAGGATGAATTGGCTTGTAAAACTGAAATCGTGCTATGATGAGAAACTAATGGCAATTAACAACTACCAACTTTCTTAATTTTATTTCAGTAATTTTGGCAACAAATTCTATATTTAAAAACATACCTAGTAATAGTGAGAGGATCATTTAATGGATCAATTGAAGAAGGTGGGTTTCACATGCAAACATGAGTACCTTCCTCATTGCAATTGCGAAGAGACGCGGAAATGACGATGAAGAAGAAAGAAAAGACTGAAAACATGAGTAACTTCCTAATTGTTTGACTTTGGTGTCTACAAGGCTTTCTTAGTATAGATGGAAAAGCGGATAAAATTGGATCTAGTGAAGCGAAGTTGACAGTTATGGATTTCATTTTATTTTATCACTTATTATCATATTTCTTTCAATTTGATTTGGAAGGATTAATAAGTTGTTTTATTTTGTCATAAAATTTTCAAACAATAAAATGGTATATTGGTTCCGCTCTGCTCTATTTCGCTTCAGTGCGTTCTACTTCGTTCATTTTATAATATCTAAACATAGTATAAGGGATTTACTATCTCTGTTTTAAAACGAGCATCGTTGCATACATTAAGGAATGTAATAATATTATATTTTTATTACGCGTACCAGACAAAGAGCGTAAAGTTTTCCAACCACAAACGGGGAGGATCTCTACGCCAAAGAAAGAAAGAAATACACGGATAGTAAGGGAAACACCCAGATTACAACATATATTCTCGAAAGCCCTAAGAATGCTCCACACGTCGGTCGTTATCTAGGAAGGGGCAACATTAATGGTCGCCATGAAGTCCTCCTCAAAAGGCGTAAAAGGAATCAAAACCCCGAGCTCATGAATAACGGGAAGATGCAAGTAAAAATAAGAAGCGGATGAACGACTCATGGTGACAATGTTGGCTCTCTCTATTTTTGAACAGGGCTCCAAGATCATGTCCTCTTCATGTCCTCTTCAATTAAATTATAAATGTGTGTGTGTTAGGTTTTGTTTTGTTGGCTGCATTTTGTTAAAACAAGTATTTCAGCAAGATGTCTAGACATGTTGGTACGACATTGTAACTTGACGTGTTTGTATATTTGGAAGATTTGTTTCAGATTTTCAAAAGATTTGTTTTGCACTTACTGTGATCCAAGAAGTAAGTATGAAGATTTGATTCGCAAAAGATTTGTTTCAAGCAAGATATCCGAAGATTTGTTTCACAAGATTTGATGTCAAAACATTTAAGGAAACATTATTTTCCTGATTAAACCCAAGATTAACCAATACTTTTCTCATCCCAAATTACACTCACCTTATATATAGATATAGTTTAATTGTTATGTACTGTCAATATATACTTTTTTACACTATCAATGCATCACAACCACTCAATTATATTACTTTAAAAAATTAAAATAAAAGTCAAACACTTCCAACAAATTAACAGTTGTTATTTGCTGACGGTGTAAAATTTCTTTACACCTTCAGTATATTTCAATAATAAATATATATTTATTGTAGATTTTTTTATTTTAAAAATATTTGAACTGCACTTCTTAGCATTATATTTCAATTGATTAAAATAATTTAATAAAGTAAATTCAATGACACTTGGATAGTATTAGTAAGAGACAAAATTGATTGTTTATCATGATTTTTCATATTTAAAAATGACTATGTCATTTCACAAATGATAATTTTGTAAATGCAAAATAGAATGCAATCACTATCATCACAATGAGGCCTAATATAAGGTTTCTTTCTCTAATGAGTATGCAATTATATTAACTTGTCTCTTTAATTATATGTTTAACAAAACTATTTTGACCTAAATCTTTACAATGTTGTATAATAAAATTAAATTTAAAGCCAACTCAATTTATCCATTTAGGTTATCCATTCATTTTTTAACATCCTATTAAAAAAAATTAAACTCAAATAATTAGTCCACTTCATAGCTACCAAAAGAACAACATAAACCATTCTTTTGCTCCAAAAAATTGAGGTTGTATTCACTTACATCTCTTTGAAATAGGGTTTTCATTTGAACTTTTTATACACATCACAAAATTAATAGATCTTGCACTAGAGAAAAATGAGGCGTTAATATTTCAATTTTAGTTCCTCAATAGAGGTGCTTTCCACATCGAGATGAATATTGGTGAATGTGGATAGAATAACTATAGACGAGAACTGTTTTTGGAAGCCACCTGACAAGAATCATTTTAACTCTCTATAACATATTGGACGAGGATTCAATCTTACCCTTTTAAATGAGATTGTTTCACTTTGATCAATTATTTTCTAAAGAAACGTAGATATGGAAGCTGGTTGGGAATATTTGAATAGTTCTATAAACACGAAGAGAAGTTTTGAAAGAGAATCGAAATCTATTGGTCGAAAATCAACAAAAATTTAAATATGTACTTTCTTCCAATAATTTTTCGATATTTGGGGAAGTGAGAAAGGTATGTTAAATGGTCTTAATCTATTTTTAGTTGAACACACACATAGTAGGACATTTAACACATTTACACTGTAAATTTTCCCTAGCGAGAATACAATTTCAACCGAGGCTTCATATCAAACTCTTTAATTTAGATGGAACTTGAATGTTCCTTATTATATTATAGCTATGTAATTTACAAAAGTGTGCATAAGTTAGATTCTCCATATTCGAATTGTATGTAGATTTTAATGTAAACACTTTTTTTTTATTTTACTTGAACATCATATTCTCATCATGGATCAATTGAAAGATAAGAGTTGCTAACAATTTATTTAAATTATTATGATTGAATAATACTAAGGAAATACTCGAACCTTCAGATTTAGTTAAATAAAATCCTTAATCAAGTAAACATCGTTTATTGGAATGGATTAGATAGAATGAGTACACTTATTAGCATTGCTCTTCCATAAATCACCTTAATGTGAATGTTAGAATCATCTCCTATAATTCATGTCTAGCATTCTCTCAACAATGTATGTGAACTCCAAGAACCCTTTCAAAAATAGCTTGGATTACACCCCACTTGAAAAATTTAGTAATAAGATAAATAAAAGAAGTATGGGTTATTAAACGTTTTCAAACTTGCTTCCCAACTATTGCAAAATTGAAAACTTTAAGACAACAATAATATATTCCTCAATTATCCTTTTGTAAGATGATGTATCCTAGAATAGTCATTTATTATCCTTTCATATCCAACCTTTGAACCCTGTCAAAAATAATTCATCAACCTCTATATCAAAGATGGCAAAAAATATAGGCTCATAACATAGTATGAGATTGATTAAATTACAATTTGGAGAAGGATCTCACTACCTGCTCTAAATAAGGATAATTCATTATAATATTGTAACTTTTAAAAAACTTTGTTATGTACATATATTAGAATGTGTATTTTTACTTGGTCCTACTATAAAAAGTAGGCCTAAACACTCTACTGGAAAGACTTTCATTTATGTGTAGCAAGTTAGAGAGTGACTTTGTAACACCACCCCCCCTAAATTCCACGGAAAATATATTGCATAATCATAGTAAAAGCATGCATATCAAGAGGACGTTACATGTTTTTCAAAATACCAAACAAAATAACAAAATAACTGCATCTAGGCATGTTCATGACACACATTTAACATCATGTTTCATATACACGTCATATTGAAATAATAGAATGATACCAATAATGAATTTTCATAACATAAAGTCATGTATACCAACATTAGACACTAAGGCCACATATCACATAATCTCAACATATCCAAAATATAAAGAGAGTATAAGAATAATCCCTCAAAACATAAACAATAAACATTAGTCAAATGATCCCCGTGTTACACAACTAGAGCATGAACTCTATACCTAAGAAATGTGATAAACAAAGGAATAGCTCCACGACTATATCCTTGCAAGTGAGCACCTCTACTCCTTGGTACTTGAGAGATGTCGTGCAAAACATCATTTCAACAGAAGGGTGAGAATTCATATCATTATAAATATATATATATATATATATATATATATATATATATATATATATATATATATATATATATATATATATATATATATATAATAAGCAATGTATAACAACATACAACAAAGAATTCCACACACTTCATACATACAGGTATTCAACACTTTATAAATACATATCATATGTTTACACGTACGATATAACTCAATAGATTCAAGATAATCAAGTAAATCAATCACAATTATCACATAATCCCACCAAAACGCTATTCACATCGACACGCGTGACTCCAATGCGACTCAACGCAAATGCATGTGGTGCCAATGTTATCCTTAGCGGACTCCCTGCGTCCATCTCCAAGACAGATAACCACCAAAAATAAGTATGTCCTCTAGGCTTCAAACTCATCTCCAAGATTTGGGACAAGACACTAGTTTCCCATGAAACTAACGAACATTGCATCTTTCTCACATGATAAATGAATGCATGTGAACATATCTACAACAATATGCAATTAAGACCATCTCCAAATTTTAATCATACAAGCATATATCTCACCATTCATCACATATGGATTCTCCTCACATTTGTACAAACATACACATATTAATGTTATCAATCATACATGAAAACATCTTCATAGCACTCACCAAACTAACACACCACAAATAACATATAACCAACAATACCCAACAATGTTATTCTCAACAAATTGAAATTCATAACACACATAATCACTAAATTCAAGTTTAATGTTTTCACAAAGAATTGTCTCAAAAGCCATCCAAACATCTTCAGAAAATTCCAAAAAATTCACCACAATTCATGATAAATCGCAGGCATACAAGATCTAGTTCAGTTTTCAAAAATATAAATTTTAAAAAGCATACCGCGCTAAGCCCGCCCTACCGTGCTAAGCGCCCTTGCGATTATGCAGAAAAATTCTGCTACGAACAGATTTTGTGCCACACGATTTTTCACCCCAAAATCCATCGAAACAGCCAAAATTCATGAAATTAAAGTATTCTAGCATGTATTCATCATTTAACACCAAAACATGCTTTAATCATCAATTTCAAGGAATCTCAACAAAACCTAACATGTCAAAACCTAGAATCAAAATCTTCAAATCCTAACATGTTACTACCTATTACTCATGCATCACATATCCCATAACAAGATGAAAACCCACCCTTGCCTTAATTAGAATTCTTTCTCCTAGGGTTGCCTCTTCTTCTTCCTTTCTCTTTTCTCTTTTCTCTTTTCTCTTCTTTCTCCCCTTCCTTCACTTCTCTCACTATCTTTCTAATTCTATTTTTGTTTTTACAAACTCTTACTAACTCTTGTTTTTCTCCATTAGGCTTATCTCACCCACTCACTAATGTGACATATAAGGCTCAATACTTAATAATGCTATTCTCACACTTATAACCCAATTTACACAAATAACACATATATTCATAAACCACACAATAAAATAATTACTATATCACATAATAATAAATAAAACAAATAAATAATAAAATAACTAATAAATAAAAAAACGAAATGTTACAGACACCCTTTTAGCATTGTTATTTAAATAGATTGTTATTTTTAATTAGATCGAGAAACTGCCCTAATTCCTTTTATATATAAAAACAAGGAATTATTTGTTGTGATTGAGAAATATTTTAATTTTTGATATTGACATATTAAACTTTTTCAAAAAAAATTTTAAAAGAAATACCAATTTTATGCATTGTTTGAACTGCGAGGCGATTTTAAATAATCAACTTTGATTCTTTGGTTTGAACGGTTTAATCTAGTTTTTCCAATTTTACTTCGGTTTTTTAACCCACTAGCGGTTTTGAAAGGTTGACGGACCGAATTCAGCTCTAATTCTCGATCCAACCAATTGAACTGATCAATTTGGTCTGATTTTTAAAATATTGGTTTTTTAGAGGTTAACCCCCCCCCCCCCCCCCCCCGCAAAATGTTAATAATGTGTCAAAAAAATATAAAACACTTCCATGAATGATAAACACATAGATCGAACAGATATATGCAACAACCCTTGCTCATTCTTATAATTGTTCAAATCAAAGTACAAATAATCTCATCAACATTGCGATAACACAACTATATAGCTTGGATACCCTAACAACATCAAAACCATTACAATAGCATTTCTTCATGGCACATGACTTCACAAACATCTTGTTATACTTGTTGCATGATATGCATGATAAGAGCTCCATTAATAAGTGGATACTTAAGATAAGGAATGGAAAATTTTCCGTCTGCACGATAACTACCTTCAATACACAACCTTTAAGAAAGCAAATATATTACCTACTTTAAATTGGAAACAACACGCTATTCCATTTCCTTCACCCCATCTTGTTCTCTTTCATATGTTGCTGATATCTCATGTTGAGCCCATGTGAACCATTGCAAGCCCGACCCATGCTATTGGAAACTCAACCAGGGATGACTCGCCGCCTCTTATTATGGAATCCATCTCATTTCCAACACATGAAAGCAATTTAGTTGGTCTTCGGATTTTTTTTGCCTCCTTCATTTAATGGCTAGCAACAGCATATTCGGTAGACACGCAATTAGGTTCTAGGTCTACACAAACTTAATTCGCAAAAATCAACAAAAACCTTGTACCTCTTGTCTTGAACTCATTAGGTGAGTAAAACGCGATTGTGATATGAACCTCAAGATGAACTGAAAAGGAATGAAGTAATTATATGAATAAGAAAAGAATGTTTGGAGCTTGAGTAGCAAAAGAGATTACAAAGAAAAAGGAAAAAAGAGAAGAACATGAAGGTGTTGTGAGGGCTAGGGTTTTGATTTAGAAGAAGGGAGAAAAAAGGGAGATCTGAATGTTTAATAAATAAAACATAGATTTTTAAATAAATAAAAAGTTCGCGTCGAATAAACATAAACCAGTCAGATTAAATAATAACAGTTAGATTGTCACGTTGGACAAATTTAACTTTTTTCTTTAAAATTTGACAAAAATGACCAAATCGGCTAACGAAAGTGTTTTTAAAGGACTAACTTGTAACTTTTTTTAGCTAAAGGAATAAAGTAAAACATTAAAATAAGTTAAGAGACTAAAACATGTATTAAGTCAAAAATACTCATTTTTAAAAAATTAAAAGGCAAATTTTGACATCTATTAGCATAAATATACATTATTGAAGATTAAAACATATTCGAGATTATATAATTATTATTATTACTTTATTAATTTTGTTTAAATTTAATATGAATTTTATTCTTATAATAATTATTTTAAAAATAAGTGTATACTGTATAAATTTTATATTTTTATTATAACTAATATATATTTGTTTTTGATTTTTTATTTTAAACATATTTGAATTACACTTCTTAGCATTATATTTTAATTGATTAAAATAATTTGATAAATTAGATTCAATGACACTTGAATAATATTAATAAGTAACAAAATGGATTCTTTATCCTAAAAATATGTGAAGAAACTGTAAATATATCTTTTTCGTATTTTTTATATTTGAAAATGATTATTTTATTTCACAAATAATAATTTTGTAAACGCAATAAAAAATGTAATAATTATCATGACAAATGAGGCCTAATATATAGTTGCTTTCTCTAATGAGTATACAACTATATTAACTTGTCTCTTTAATGACATGTTTAACAAAACTATTTTAACCTAGAGTAAAGTAAAGCTTTACAATGTTGTATAATAAAATTAAATTTAAAGTCAACTCATTTCATCCATTTAGATTATCCACTCATTTTTTAGCATCCTACTAAAAAAATAAGATTTTTTAAACTCAAATAATTAGTCCTTTTCATATAAACCACTCGTTTACTAACAAATGAGGTTGTATTCACTCACACCTCTCTGAATTAGGATTTTCATTTGAATTTCTTATATACATCACAAAATTAAAAAACTTGCACTAGAGGAGAACGAGGCGTTAACTTTCCAATTTAAGTTCCTCGATAGAGGTGCTTTCCACGTCGAGATTGATATTGGTGAGTGTGGATGTAATAGATAGAGACGAGAACTGTTATTTAGCAGTCATCTGACAAGAACCATTTTAACTCTCTATAACATATTGGACGAGGATTCAATCTTACCTTTTAAAATAAGATCATTTCACATTGATCAAATATTTTCTAAAGAAATATGGAGATTGAAGCTAGTTGGGAATGGTTGAAGAGTTTCATAAACTCGAAGAGAAGTTCTGAAAGAGAATCAAAATCGATTAATTGAAAATCAACAAAATTTCAAACATGTGCTTTCTTCCAGCACTTTTTTTGATATTTGGGGATCGAATAAAGGTATGTTAGATTGTCTTATCTATTTATCGTTGATCGCACACATAGCAGGACATTTCACACATTTACACTATCAATTTTCCCTAGCGAGAATACAATGTCTACCAAGACTTCAAATGAAACTCTTCAGTTTAGATGGAACTTGAATGTTCCTTATTATATTATAGTTATGTAATCTACAAAAGTGTTGCATAAGTTAGATTCTCCATATTCGAATTGTATGCAGATTTAAATGTAAACACATTTTTTATTTGACTTGAACATCATATTCTCATCATGAATCGATTGAAAGATATGAGTTGCTGACATTTTATTTGGATTATTATGGTTGAACAACATTAAGGCAATATTTCAAACCTTCAGATTTAGTAAAATAAAATTCGTGATTAAGTAAACACCCTCTATTGGAATGGATTGGATAGAATGAATTTACTTATTAACATATCTCACTCATGGATCACCTTAATGTGAATGTTAGAATCATCTCATATAATCCATGTATGTAAACTCCAGAAACTCTTTCGACAAATAGCTTAGAATACAGCTCATTTGAAAATTAGATAATAAGATAAACAAGAGTAGTATGGGTTATTAATAGTTTTCAAAATTTCTTCTCAACCATTGCAAAGCTGAAAACTTTAAGACAACAATAATATATTTCTCAAATATCCTCTAACCTCCGACCCTTGAACCCTGCCAAAAATAATTCATCAACCTCTATATTAAAGATGACAAAAATATAGGCTCATAGTATAATTTGAGATTGATTAAATTACAAATTTGAAAAGGATCTCGCTACCTACTCTAGATAAGGATATTCCATTCTAAAGATCGTAAATCTTGAAAAACATTGTTAAGTATATATATTAGAATGTGGAATTTTTACATGATCCAACTATGAAAAGTAACCCTAAACACCTTACTAGCAAGACTTGCATTTAAGTTTAGCAAATCAGAGAGTGACTCCATGTTAGCATTGTTGTTTAAATAGATTGTTGTTTCTATTTAGGTAGAGGGACTGTCCTAATGTCTTTCATATATGAAAATGATTTTTTTTTAAAATACACACTTTTAGTATTTACCCTAAACAACATTTCTTTAGAAAGATATGTAATTGTGCACACCAAGATACCATAATTGTGCATAGAAAATAGAATTCACAAGAATTGAGTATATACAGACTTCACACATTATATAATCTCTTCAGTCCATTTCATACAAAGTCTTTTCTTTTTCAAAATTCTTTGTAGATAGCTGAAATCAACAGTATCATAAATTTTCCTAAACATCAAATTTTAAAACAACTTTAACTAACTTATAACCACCCCTCTTTCTCTTACTCCTATAATTTATAACAGGGATTCTATTAACTTCAAAACAATGAGAAAACTCATTTTCATGATAACACCCTAATGGAGTTAATGAAATGGTTAGTAGTACTAGTACTCTGTAAGCAATGAATTCAAAAAATCTATTAAGTAGACTCTTATGTGGCAAAGTATGGTCCAACTACAAGTGGTCATTAGTCTTTCATTATATTCAAAAAGTCTTTTATTCTATCCCCCACACTCACGGCTCGAATACATAAAAGTCTAGAAAAAACTTCACTCATTGGGGCCACATAAACGTAATGCACATTGCAATTTGCAACTAGTCTTTCTTCTTTTACAATTTTGTAACTAGTCTAATGTAAACCTTACAACAACAATGCAATTAAAATATAGAAAATTGTACTAACCATCTCAAACTAACTTTCATTAAATTTAGTTTATACAGAAAATCATCTCAATGAATTAGTTTTTCATATGCTTAAATTCTAGAGCTAGCCCCAAGAAATGTTTTTAATATTTCTTGCATGATTTTCTTGTTTGCGTGTACCCTACTTTTCACACTATACTTATCACCGTACTGGTAGTTTCTTTTTGTTGTTTAAATGTACTGGCAATGTATTTTTTTTGTAGAGAAAAAAATCATGCAAATGTACTGGCAATAATAATAAAATTAATAATAAAAACTAAATTTCAACATTTCATATTTTATCAAATGAATATTTTATATGGAGTGTAAAATATTTTATTTTATCGAAATAACTAAAAGGTAATGACTTGTAAAACTAATTTTTCTATGAACATTAAATACCATATTTTAAAATTGAAGAGTGGAAGATTGTGGTAAAAAAAAGTCCTAATAAAGATCTGAAGAGTGTGATGGAAAATAAAAACTTGGATATTTAAATGGGGAAAAGGAAAACAATTAAACATGTCAATTGATATTATCAGTAAAAAAACACTTTACATTTTGTCAAAAAAAAAATTATTTATTTATTTTTATTGAATAAGAGGAATATATAGAGAAAATAATATCGAAAACAAAAGGCATATATCAGCAGTCTTTTAATAAAAATAAAAAATAATAATTGCTCAAATTACTTTAGCCTATCCAAACAAATATTATTACTTTAAACAACACTTTGAAAATTATATATAATATATAGACATTTAGTGTTTAAATGTGTTGCTATGATATAATATCACATAGAAAGGTAAAACAATCGTGCAATAAAATTAGAAATTATATCCATGAATGTTCACCTAATATATCAATGTGTAACATTCACGCATAGCTTAGATTTTTCTTACTGTGACCAAAAAATTAATACAGCAATAACTATAATTCATAGAAGATGAAATTTGTACAGTAAATGTTAACAAATAAAGCCTGAAAGGGTATAGACAATTTGATTCTCTGTTTCGTAAAGTTATTGATTAATTATTAATAGAATAAAAACAGAAGCAAAAGGTAATAGAGTGCTCAATTAAATTAAATTCTTTTATATACAAAGGGGTGTTCTATTATTAATTAATATGTAGTAACATTTTTATTTTTTAAAAGTTTCTCTCTCCTCTTTTTTCTCTCTCTAACTAACTATGTTTTGATTCCTGCATTGACTAATGAGTATAGTTTGTGTCTTGTGAGGCGTTTACCATTGAAACAGATCGGTGAGCTTAGTTTGATATTAATGAATGTATGAAAAGTCATATAAGTTTTTACGTGTATTCTTCATTTCAAAGATTCTGAAGATTCTGTGTATAATACTCCATTGTGAGAAAATCTGATATATTTAAATGAAAAATTAATTTTGTAAATATAGTAAGATTCATAACCACCCATAAAAATCTTCTTATGGTGTTTTCACTTTAACAGTTTCCATGTACAAGTCATTCATTTCAGCATTTAAAACAGGTTCATCCAATCTTTCATGCTTCAAGTGTGTTACTATTTTTATTGTTAAGTTGACACCTTTGTGTAATGCTAAGGTGAAGAATGTGTTATTGGATTGGCAACATTGGAGTAAAACAGAAGGGTCTGTGATTGCTTTGGTAGTTTGAAGAAATTTTTTCAGATGAATGAACAACAACAAAACAACAGGTAAGATCCTCTATTGGTTTTATTTATTTCCAAAAGCTGAATATTTGTATTCTCTTTTGTATATTAACATGTTTTGTGTCTGTAAAATTTGAAATAACGAATTAAATTGTTTAGAGTTGGATGTTGTATATGAACTGGTAAAATGGTAAACTAATAGCTGATTAATATTTGCTTAGGCATGAAATGTATATAGTTTGTTTAGGTAGGAAATTGGTTTATTGTTGGTGGCATCACTTGTTGATCACATACAGATTAAAGAACTTTAAGTTTGAAATGACTATTCAACATCCATGAACTTTAAATTTGAATGTGTTTGTCTGCAGTCTCAATATTCTATCATATAAAATTGGGATTGTAGTTTTACACCAATACTTGAGCTACAATGTTAGCATATAGGTATTAGGCTAACAATTTGTAAGACATCAATCATATATTAATAGTTTTCCCTATAATTTACAAGGATACAAATGAGAGCAGAATTGTAATGTTGTGTTTAACTAACAGGACTTCAATAATGAACTTCGGCGAACAGCTTTGGGATCAAGATGGGAAACAATTTCAAATAAACAATACATGGGTACCCATCACCCCTGAGAAACCCATTCAAATAAGAACTAATACAATATCAGACTGGCCAGCGAACCAAATGAGAACAAATTATCAAGAATATCCTCTAAATGGAAATGACTACATGAATAAGATGCTGCTGCATTACCATGAACCATATCAGAATCCCCGTCTGATAGGGCAAACAGGCCAAATTGGAGAGTACAATAACTTTAGTGGCAATTCAGTCAATAGAAACAGTGTTGTCAATCACATTGCAGAATCTTACACTCGGGCACAGCATTACGAGAACAAAGGATTGAACAATCATAGGTTGGAACTACTGCTCAAGAAGAACGCAACTGATATAGCTACTGCTAACAGGAATTTGGATACAAGCATCAACATGGCAGCGAGCAATCCATTGCTACCAAAATTTTATCCTAAGTCTAGTAGTGATGTGAGTTATTCCTGTGCAGCTTCAGACAATGTGTACAGAGAAGCAAATAGATTTCTCATTCCAAATAGGAATTCTGAATTTAGAGGCAGTAATACAGACAATTTGCTCAACAATGATATTCACTGCTCAGTCTCAAACCAAATGAAGGGCATCTTCTCTGATGCATCCTATGGTAACTTCTTTTCTCCTATTAATGATCCCATTTTTTTGTTGTTTAAACAATACCTTCCTGCATCCCTTAAAAGCTTTCAGCAACAAATTGGTGAATGACAAAAACTGTTTTACAGGTGATACTTACCCTGAGCATTATTTCAACTATGTGCAAAATGCAGAAGTTGATGCTACCACTAGTTTCACCAACTCCCTCCAATCAACACCAAAAACAATGGATCAGCTCGAGTTTGTTGAAAACCAGTTTGTGCGCTTACACGAGTTGTCGTGCGATCTTGACAACAATGCAATAGCTGAAAGCACAAGTCATGGGAAAGATTTTGTTCCATGCACAGAGAATGAAATCCAAGAATATTGTGATGGGCTTCTACAGCAAATTGTAGATTCTTCATCAGCAGTAATCTCAACATCGCATGGGGATCAAAAGAGTTCGGTCAGCAACATCTGTGACAAGGTAAGTACCGAGATTTTTGACCTGAACAAGACACCTGAGCAGAAAGTACCTAGGCGCAGAAAGCATAGGCCAAAGGTAATTAGAGAGGCCAAGCCCAAAAGAAATACAAACCCAGCAAGTCAAAAGATAGAGACTAAGGATAAACCACGCAGAAAAAGGAAGGTTGTTGCAAAAACTGCAGCAACACCGGAGGCAGGTGTTATAAAAGACACGTGTGATTCAACGGCAGCAACTACAAAATCCAGCAGGAGAGCTCTAAATTTTGACTTAGAAAATAGTACACATGAAAGCCAGAGCAGCATGGTTTTTCAGCAAGAGATCTACCATATAAATGAGAAAGCTTTTAATACCACTTCTGACTACAAGGTCAAAGAGATGCATAGTGGAGCAAGTATAAAGTATGATCCAAACTCACCTTTGATGATCAGTCAGCAGGATGACCTTGCCGTAGGACACCGACAACCCAGTAACACAGATGATATTCCACTTCTATTGAAAGGAAAGGAATCAAATCCTTTCCTCTCGGAGAGGGAATCAACCATAACTTTGTCAGAAACTACAGAAAAGCAGATAGCAAAATTTTCGGTCATTGAGAAAGGTCCAACACAAGGAAAATCTAGTCTATGGCAGGAAAGAAATAGCGGATGCATGCAACAATACATTAGTGCAAATGAAATTGGCAACACTCTCTTTCAATCAGAAACATGTTTTGAAAACACTCAGGAGACAGGGGAACTGATTTTTGAAAATATGTTTCAGTTGCTTAACAATCATTCCAACCCCATTGAAGCAAAGGGTTCCAAGAGAAAATATTCTAACAGCACTAAGAACCAACTTCACTCATCCAGAAATCCACCTGGTGCTTCCTTGTGCCAAGAGATTTTACAAGTGGATGGAAACTTCACAAGTACAACTCTTGCCAAAGGTTTCTTAAAGAAAAATAAAAGGAAAAGAACTCAAAATAAACTCCACTCAAAAGTCCGCGGAGGATCTTCCAGCCAAATAAAGCCTAAAGATGATTCACGGAAAGTAAGAAAAGCAGAAAAAAATGGGTTTCAATCACATAACGAGGAAACGACAAACTGCTGTATTGAAAGCAGTAGATTTGTAGAGAAGCAAACCAGGGGAATTCGCACTGGTGATTCCTTTGCTATCTCAGGTAAGGTATGTTTGATAAAGGAAAGGACTTTTCAGTAAACAAAATAATGATAATTATCTGTTTCTTCATTTTCAGGAGAGCGACACCAGATATATCCCACCCTGATGGACAGCATAATTTGCCAACTGAATAGTCTCCACGTCAATGGGAGCAACACGTCAGAGATGGGAGAACAAAAGGCACTTGTCCCATATAAGGGAGATGGTTCTATTGTACCCTACCAGGAATTTGAATTTGAAAAGAAACGTAAACCAAGGCCTAAAGTGGACCTTGATCCAGAAACAGAGAGAACCTGGAAACTGTTGATGGGTATCGAAGGAAGTGAAGACCTTGAAGGAGCTGACAAGAAAAAGGAGAAGTGGTGGGAAGAGGAAAGAAATGTATTTCGTGGACGAGCTGATTCCTTCATTGCACGGATGCATCTTGTTCAAGGTACAAAACATCAAATTAAAGGCCCAAAACTTGATGATAATATGCCTCTGGTTCTCTTCAATTTATGATGTTTGACGCTGAACTTGTCATTACGACATCATTCATATATATACTTCAATGAGTTGGAATTATAGACTTTTGTAGGATAGTATACTGAATATATAATAGAATAAATGTGATACAATACCTAAATTTTTCAACTAATAAGTCAAGTATTAGGAACTACTAGCAGAAGCACAAGCCAACTAAATACAATAAGACTAATAAGTAATAACCCTAATATTATAACAACGCAAATTCTAACTGTTTGTTTCAGAATTAGGAGGGGATAGAAAAGGGGGGATAGTCTCTCGCCATTCATGGGGGTTTACTTTTACCTATATGACTAAAATTAGGAAACTCGAAATATGAATGGAGGTAGGAATTTGGAAGCTTTTGGAAAGCTTTGAAAAATTTCCCAAATCCTTTTCTACTTTATATAATACTGTCAAAACAAAACAAAAATAGTGATAAGCTATTATCTCTTCTCCCCTCCAAAAACATTCTCAAACAAGGCAAGGGGTTATCCTCCCTTTCTCTCCCCTTCCCTAAAACCCTACCATTTATTTCCTTCCTAACTTCCACAGAAAGGCGGGAAAATAGGCAAAGGCACACAACTAAGAATTGACAATAAAATCCTTTATATTTAATTAGCATCCCTTGACAAAAAAGAAGCCTAAGATTTATTGAAATTATTCACTTGATTGCTAAATTGTTCACTTGTCGGGATATATTTGTAAATTAAATATACCTCTACTATGCAGGAGATAGACGTTTTTCAAAGTGGAAAGGATCTGTTGTTGATTCTGTGATTGGTGTTTTTCTCACTCAGAATGTCTCAGACCATCTTTCAAGGTAAGCTCATATATTAGCATTAGGTGTTTTCTACTTTTCACCACTCAGGTTGTTTTGCCAAAACTGCCAATGCTAGTACAAGATGTTGTGCAAATCCCACTAAAACATTATGTTTCATTCCTCTCTTTGCAGCTCTGCCTTTATGTCTCTAGCAGCAAGGTTTCCTCTCAAGTCAAAAAGTAGTGATGTTGTCACACACACATTGGTTGAAGAGCCACAACATTGCATAGAAAATCAAGCTGGCATAATAGGATCATATGAAAGAGGAAAATTAAATCCACCAACCTACTATATTGACTTTGAGATGCCGCGTCATACAGAAGATCTTTTGAAAGACAGTAAAACTTCAAGGATAAATGAGAGCCTAATAAAGCCAAATAATCATAGCTCAGAGGAAGAATTCTTATCATCACAAGATTCTCTTGATTCCTCAGTTACTCAAGATACCAGAATTAGATCCAATTCAGAATCAGAATTACGTAACAGTGGGTGTGAACACAGCAAGGCTCAGTTCTTAACTTCAACAAATTCTCAAGAGGTAGGAATAACCACTATCTTTCAGGAATTTTACCATATTGTAAACGGGGTATCACTAATTGAAGAGAGAACCCATGGAAAGCTACAGCAACATGATGTGAAACAAAGTTCAAGAGTAGGCAGAAATGATATTCCCAGTTTCCATTCAGCATCTGGCCCTCCCTGCAGCTTTGGAAATCCAAAAAAGCAACAGCCGCCAGGAGCCCCTTCAACAAACTATGAGTCATATTACTCGTACATACAAGGTCTGGATACTTTTCAAATTAATGGTGAGGAGTTTTCTTGGCCTGACACTCTTTCTATACACAATGAATTTCAAGACAACAGTTATATGAGATTTGGCATCAACGGAACTGGAGAGAGTGTGGATAAACCCACTGAAATGCAGGATGGAAATGGAACATTGGGGTCTCCAGAGTTACCAACTATGAAATCTTACAGACCATTAAGCAAGCACTCAGCTTTTATAGGAGATACTTCTCAATCTAGATCTCATACAAACTATAATCAACCTTCACCTAACCATCACCTTGTGAGTCAGAAAACCTTCCAATCAGAGGGCAAGACATATGCAGAATCATCAAATAATTCTCACATATGTGGCGAAGATCATGCAGGGAACGATCACAGCAATATATTAACATGTGCAGAAGAAGTTTTTGACAGTGAAAAAATTATATCCACGGAAACCAGACAGGTATGCTATGATAATACTCAGGCTGAAAAGAAGGCAAAGAAGCAAGTTTCTCCAGGCCAAAAAGACAAAGAGGGAAAACTCAAGGTTCGAAAAGAAAGAAAAACGAAGCCTGAGGCCAACAAAAAGCATGAAGATGACTGGGACAAACTAAGGAAGGAGGTAGAAGAAAATGGGACAAAGATAGAAAGAAACGCAGATGCTATGGATTCACTGGACTATGAAGCAATAAGATGTGCCTCTGTTAAAGAGATATCTGATGCTATCAAAGAGCGGGGGATGAACAACATGCTAGCTGAACGAATCAAGGTATATTCAACCATTCAAGTTTGTATAACACTGATTTTTAACTAAAATAAAATAATACTGAGCTATAGAACTTCTATGTTATGTCAGGAATTCCTGAATAGACTGGTTAGAGAACATGGAAGCATTGACCTTGAATGGTTAAGACATGCTCCCCCTGATAAAGTAAAGTAAGCCATAATCTTTTATCACCATTAACCAATGTCCTTCTAAGAAAGTTTCTATTTAGCAGACACTGCCAGCAAATAACAGAATATAATGCAAATTAACCATGTCCTTTCTACTGGCTTCCATATACAATTTCAAATGCAGGGACTATCTGCTAAGCATGAGAGGATTGGGGTTAAAAAGTGTGGAATGTGTACGGCTTCTGACACTTCATCATCTTGCTTTCCCAGTAAGGCTAATTTGAAATCCATTTCCTGCTTACTAGTATGCAAATCATTAAAAACCCTTGCAATAACATTGCTATGCTCGTGCCTCGAAGGTTGACACCAATGTTGGAAGGATAGCCGTTAGACTTGGATGGGTTCCTCTCCAACCACTTCCTGAAAAACTACAAATACACCTCCTTGAATTGTAAGTATCTTTTTGCCAACCGGTAAGAAGATAAACATATCACTGATAGAAACTGATAACTACCGTTTCGTGCAGGTATCCAGTGCTAGAGTCTATTCAAAAGTATCTTTGGCCAAGATTGTGCAAACTTGATCAAAGAACCTTGTAATATCATAACTTCCCTAAAATCTGGAAAAAATAATAAGAATAACTGATTTATTATGCTAGCTGAATTTATAACTAAGAGATATAACTGGAATGCAGGTATGAGCTACACTACCAGATGATTACATTTGGGAAGGTATGCGTAACTTCCTTCTACATTTTAATATGGTATTCACAAAAAACATAGTTTTGGAACTAGCTTTGCTCCACAACCTTGAGAGAAGAGGTTAAAAGTAATTCATGTTCCAAATATGTAGGTTTTCTGCACAAAGAAAAAACCAAATTGCAATGCATGCCCAATGCGAGCAGAGTGCAGACATTTTGCCAGTGCTTTTGCAAGGTTAGTTACTCAGTATGTCAGTTGCATTACATATTGTAATCAACTTAATGCAAAATGCATTTGAAGCTACATATCAACCAATTTCATTTTCTTCACACAAAACAATCAGGTCACAAAAGTCTTTAAAATTGCATCTGAAACTTTAAAGTCATAGCCAGTTTAAAAGGACAAAGACTAACGCGTAAAAATAGACATGTCAATTTAATGAGTTGTTACTTTCAGCGACAGTATTCTAGTATGAAGAGCATGACAGACTTGTCATATTTTTATAAGACGACTAACTCTTTCAGTACAGTGCACGGCTTGCCTTGCCAGGACCAGAAGAGAAGCAAATTGTGAGCATGCCTGTTCCCATTGCAGATGAGAGAAGCCCTCCAAATTTAAACCCAGTGATCCTACCTCTCCCTGGGAACAACACGAGCATTGAAGTGTGTCCTCAAAGTAGGCCGTGCGAGCCAATCATTGAAGAACCAGCAACACCAGAACAGAGTACGGAGGCATTAGAAAGTGACATTGAGGACTTCTTTTGGGAGGATCCTGATGAAATTCCTACTATCAATGTCAATCTCGAAGTGTTTGCGAAGAGTTTACAGAACCACATGCAAGAACATGAAGGTGACCAGTCTAAGGCCCTTGTTGCCTGGAACCCACAGTCTGCTTCCATCCCAACACCAAAACTGAAGAATGTGAGCCGGCTAAGAACAGAACACCAAGTGTAAGTGTAAATAGTTTTCTTTTCTTTTTTCAAGTTGAGCAACCTATAAGTGTCCTAGAAAATTTAACTCAGTCGCACTTTTGTTTGGACTATGAGTTAATTTTAAGTATAGCAACCAAAATGCTGAAACTAAATCAGCACCCACGGACTTACAGGTCCTGAATATAATTATATCTTACCTTCATACATATGATTTTCTAAATTGTTTAAATTAAGTATATTTGGAGATGCAAAGCATTTGAATATTCATTCTCAAAATGTAAGTCCAAAACGATATGGTGTTGTCGAACCTCTCTGGTTTCTAGGCCTAGAAAATCTATATTTTAAATGACACAGCTATAGTCATTGTCATACGTAAAGTCATTATAAATTCCTTGACTCTCTAGACTGTATGACTGATCTGTTTTCTTAATGGAAATCTAAATGACGCTATCTAACATCCCCTGATTGATGCAGATATGAACTTCCAGATTCACATCCTCTGTTGGAAAAGGTTAGTTATTCTTTTCTCAGTACTGAAACATGCAGTAATCAGCTTGGGATATTTTTTTATATATGTTTGTGTACAAAAATTTACAGATGGATAAGCGGGAACCTGATGACCCAAGCCCGTATCTTCTTGCAATATGGTCACCAGGTTAGCAGATGATACTTGTAATAAACTCAAGTAATACTTAATCATTAATAATAATTACCATATGCAAAGAATAGTCGTCATCAAAAGCTACTCCTATTCTAAAATCAATGCACAAGCACAAGTACACATAAAACAGCTAAATTGAAAAGAAAAATTTTAAGCATAAGCAAGATCATTACTACGTATATGTTAGGTCAAAGATAAAATGTTCACTCTGATGTTTATGAAATTTGAATACTAGGTGAGACTGCAAATTCCACTGAACCGCCGCAAAGTAAGTGTGGATCGCAAGACTCAACCAGCCTGTGCAATGACAACACATGCTTTTCATGCAATAGCATTAGAGAAGCTAATTCACAAATTGTGAGAGGAACAATTCTGGTAATGATTAATAATTTCTGGATTCGGACAGGGCAATGAAAGAGACTATTTTCTAGCCTTAAAAATTTTGTAATAACTTTAACAAATGTTATCCCATATACAGATACCGTGTAGAACGGCAACAAGGGGAAGCTTTCCACTCAACGGAACTTACTTTCAAGTTAACGAGGTAAGTTTAAATTATGTTTTGTTACTGTTTGGTAACCTTAACAGATATACCCTTGTTTTAAATTTCAATATTCACCCCCAAGGATCTATAAAAACTTTTTTTTATCATGAAGTTATTTGCGGACCACGCATCCAGCATTAAGCCCATAGATATCCCTAGGGCATGGATATGGAATTTGCCAAGGAGGACGGTATACTTTGGAACCTCTGTATCGTCAATTTTCAAAGGTAGGGGAAAAAATCCACATGCTCATCTACTAATATCTATTCTAAACCGTTTTGTCTGAGAAGTTCAGAGCACTCACAAAAAATCTTATGTCTACTAGGTCTCTCAACCCAAGAAATTCAGCATTGCTTTTGGAGAGGTATGCAGACTGCCGTAAAATATTTGTTTTATTTCTTCTCTTATTACTTTGCAAAATTTTAATAACATATGAAAGAATAAACCATTTTAATTGGTTTCCTATAAGGAAACATAGGATCTACAAAATTTGATTACCAAATTAAACTCCGATAATTGAGAATATGCATATATGGTCAGTCAGTATACCTTCTCACAACTCAAAAGAGGGATAAAAGTATGCAAAATTAAATTAATACACCGGTTATTTCTTCCAATTATCCACCAAATTTGCATCAGTGGCCAATCCATCAGCAGAAAAAATAAAGAAGGCCTGAAGTAACTTCAGGTTTAGCAAAATTTTCATAAATAATAACCATGTCAAATACCTATAGTTAAGAAAAAGGACAAATAACCAACACAGCTCACAGCAATTGTTGAATATTTCTAATGCCAGTATAATTTACACAAGATACTTGATATCAGGCCTTTTAGAAATGATATAGATAGAGAAATCATGAGCTTGTTATTTCTTGTATATTAGTATTTGTTGAAGAGTCCCACATCGGACAATATGGCCTAAACATATGTTTATAAGTGTGGGCAATCATCACCTTACAAGTCAGTTTTGTAGGGATAAGTTAGATTCAACCACAATTCTAAGATGGTATCAGAACGCTCCTAGGCGTGAGGTTAGGTTCCCAGACTGTTGAATGTGTGTGTGTGTATATATATATATATATATATATATATATATATATATATATATATATATATATATATATGTGTGTGTGTGTGTGTGTGTGTGTGTGTGTGTGTGTGTGTGTGTGTGTGTGTGTGTGTGTGTGCGCGCGCGTGTGAGAGAGCAATCTCATCCTTTAAGCTAGCTTTTGGAGTTCAGATCCAAGCATATTTAACAGTATTATTATGTAATATTAGTAATTTGGGCAACTATAAATCCTTTCATTTTCTTATTTTTCAACGTGATTTCAAGAACCTAACAAGAGAGAAACAGTACCCATGAAACCCGGTGGATCTACTAACCCTTAAGATTGATCCAAATGTGTGTCCGCACATCATTCTGGAATAACTCAATATCAGACTAGTCGGCTAATAGTTCCCTAAAAACATCATGAGTCCCATCCCTCGTTACAATAAGTGTAGTTCCCATATGCATCTAAGAAATATCAATGTTCAATCTTGTCATGCCTATTAACATTTTGATGCTTCATTTCAGGATTTGTTTGCGTTAGGGGATTCGATCAACAAAAACGTGCACCTCGCCCACTTTTTGCCAGATTCCATTTTATAGAAAGTAAATTTGCAAAGACAAAAAAGTGAAAACAAGAATAACGGGACATGCTGCTAGGAAACTTACCAGCAAAAGCTAATATTGAAGATCAAACTGTCCCAACACCAGATGGGATTGCCGCCAGAGTGACAGGAGATCAACAACTAGCCTACTTTTGTATCATCAACTATTCTTTCTCAAATGTGAAACAAGCACACCGCAAGGAATGAAAAAAAGTACAACACTGTTCTGTTTAGGATGCGAAATCCTGCAACTAGTGGTATTTACCTGTATATCATTCATATTTAAGCATAAAACAGCAATTCATCAAAAACATGCTGAAATTTTACCAAAGCGGTTGTAATTATTTCATTATTATCAATAGAATAGTTCATTGATTATTTACATAAATTGAAGAAATTAAAAAATCAACCAGAGTGATCACTCATGTATTTAAAGTAGTTTGATTATTTTGATAAAAATTACACAGTAAGTTGATAGGAAATATAACTAAATCACCTTCATATCAACCAAATTCCATAACTCTTGTTGTCGTAAAAAGTAATTAGAAGTAAACACAAGCAAAGCGTGAAAAGAAGCTATGTGAAGAATAAAGAAAGATAACATGCGTTAACTGTACCGGGAGGTTGAGTGTGAGATCTTCGATTTCTAATTACCAGAGATTAGCTTCCATAGAAGGTGGTAATGAAAATTTGGGGAGAATTTGGTAGAGAGAAAGGGGAAGATGAAATGATAGAATTAGGGTTTGAAAGAGTGAGGACGAAGCGAAACGTGTTTCGTTATTGCTTCTTGCCGCCCTTTGCTATTTTCCCTCCCTATTTTTATTTTAAAAAAAAATGATTTTTTTTTTTCTCCTCGCTTATTGTAGTGGTATTTCGGATACAACCCAGCAAAATAGAGAAATCGAGAGTGGAATACGTAAGATATAATGTCATCAAAATATCAATTTATTGTCTAAGTATTTTATGACAAAATCGAACAATTTTATCACCCCGTCCTAATCCGAGTGTACAAAAAGCGATGAAATGGAATATAAAGCATTTCATCTTGTTTTGCTTCATTTCATCTCTTTTTAATTAATCCAAACAACATAATTTAAGTTTATATCATCTCACTCCATTCTATTCTATCAACTCAAACATACTCTAAGCGTGCATTTGATTTGCTAAAAAACGAGGTACTGGACAGGACATTTTTTTATACCCTATTTGATGTAGAAACTAATCATGGTACTGGACAAAAAATATGGCGAAAGACCGGACAAAACCATGAATTATTGTCCTCTCCTAAACCATAAAATAACTTTTTATCACAAACACAAATTATCAAAAAATATCAAAATATCATGTTTTTACTCTCTTTCTTATTATTTAATATTTTAATTCATAAATATATCAATAAAAATATTATGATAAAATTACATTATTTTTATTCGGTTCATTGACATATCAAACAAAGTAGAAAAAACAATATTTATTAGTTATTTTTTTCTCTTCTCATTATTTAATATTTTCATTTATAAATATCAATATTTTTATATCAATAAGAAAAATGTTATATAAAAGGAGCCAGTGTGATGTTAGTTTGATGTACGCTCGTATTTCTCGAATTTGAATTTGTTTAATTTATTTACCTTCAACTTATTATCTATTTACTTAGCGATGTGCATAATTTTTTTAAAGAAAAAATAAATATTATAATGAAATAAGGTAAAAGTCCAACATTACACAAAGGGATGTAATTAAATAGCACAAAATATATTATAAGAGAAAATATAAAAGAAAAGAAAAGCAACAATAAAAGAAGAAAAAACTTTAAAAAAAAAAACAACAACATTGAAAACATATCAACATCCAAGGACAAAACTAGAAAACAAGCTCAATCACTACAAAGCTAAAAAATTAATAAAATCAAAATAGGTCTCAGCCAACAACACCACCATCAACAAAACATAAACCATAAGAAAATATAAGAAAATATTTAACATTTTTTAAAAAAATAATTTTGTTTAGAATGATAAAAAAATCATTATTATTACTAAATTTTTAATTTTCAGAATACTATAACAACTTAAAAGATATTTGAAAAATTTATGTAAGCCCTTCAAAATCCTCCAAAACTCTCCTTCAATATAATTTTTGAGTTCCCCCATTTTATGGGGTTTTTGGTGTTATGAATAAACTTAAACCCTCCAAAACCCTCCTACCCAAAATCTTTTTATTCTTTTCACCTAATTCTTCCTATTTTTTAAAGTCACCCCTCCCTTCCCCTCCTAACTCCCAAACATAACTTAAGGGAAGAAACAAAGCCACGGGCACTTTGGATCAAGTTAAAAAATCTTTTTCCTCCACTTCTTTCCAGTTGTCACATAACTATAAGAAAGATTATATCATTTTCGAATCCTCCAATTGGTTCAAACCACGTCATGACAAATCATATCAAAATCATTAGGAGATTTCACCCTATCACTTAAAGAGAAAAAACTTTCAAAAAGAAAACTAAGATCGCTAAGAAGAAATATCTATCATCTCAACCACTTAAAATCTTATACTAAACACTACTAACTAATTTATGTGTCAAATAGATGGAAAACCGACTTAACCAAAATCACCACATAAATGTTATCTATCATCATACAAATACAAATAGGTTTTACTCATCTATCTATCACACTGCATCTATTTCTTATAAATGTATAGTGAATTAAAGGTAATAAATCAAACAAATTTAAATTTTCTCCAGAGTCGGCATGACCTATTCTTTCATATGATCCAAATGTATCAGATATTTTCACCAATTTTCTATCATTTAAAATTTTGTTTAAAAATTTGGAGGGGAGAGGAAAGGAGAATTTTAAAAGAGATAATTTATAAAAAAAATTAAAAAATCTTTTAACATTTTTTTAAAATTGTGTTTTTTTTTTGGTATATAATGATCAATGGATGTTTATCGTTATTATATTTTTTATTTTTAAAATATTATAATATTATAAAATATATTTAAAAAATTTGTAAAATCTCCAAAACTCTTCTCCAATATATATTTTAAATTCTTCTAAATTAAAGAAATCTTGTGTTATAGATAAAAACAAACCCATCAAAATCCTCTCAATATAAATTATTCAATTCTTTCTATTATTTTCTTCCCTTTTTTTTTCTTTCAAAATTCCTATTTCTTCTCCTTCAAATATAAATGTTGTTACCTGAATCTCTAAATAAAGGAAAAATGTCTATCTGCCATCAGTGCCGCTTGTTTGTCTAATATTTGCCATCATGAGATTCGCCCTAATTTGCATTGACATTGGACCCATGAAAAGGGAGTGGAATGTTGAAGAACGGTTGGAAATTCTCAATGCCAGATTGCCAATTATGTGAATGCAAAAAGAGGATTCAAGCCTTTGTTTTATCTTTACATAATTAATCATCATGCAAATCCATCATGATCCCACCCTTCTCTACAATTGTTATAAACAAACCATGTTAGCTGGCCTTTTCTATACATTTCCTATTTAGGCAAGAACAAACACTTCTTTCCCATCTTAGAACTTAAAGGAACACTTTCCATTTTTTTAATGGTATTACACTTTTAACTTTTTAATCATGCATGGTTACACTTAAGAGCTTTTAGTATATAATAATAACACCAATTCTATACGTGGAAAGTACAAATTCAAAATGTTTATAGAGAATAAATATGAAAACAAAATCCGCATTTGCGGATATCAACTCAAAACGAATTTAAATTCTCATCAATTAGAAAATATGAGAACGTGTCAAAATAATGTGATATTTGTATTCACCTCAAATTTGTTCCATTAATATACATTTTGTATTTTATTAATTAACTTTAATAATTTATAATATTAGTTGTATCTTTGATTTGTTTTCTTTATTATTTTAAATATATGTTTTGAAATATTCAAGAATATTTTTTTATTTATATTGTTATATGATGCTATTAAGGTGAAGAAGTTTCACCATTGGAAAAGAGAGAAAACATAATAGAAAGGGGAAAAGAGATTCCAGAATAATGGAATATATGTTTATTGATTGGTACAAGTGGTGATACAATCCATATATAGTATATTCCTATCATATAACAACCAATCAGATTGGAAGTTATCTAACCAACTAACCAATGACCAACTAACTAACCAAAGCCTTATCAGCTATGTGTATTAACTAATTTAATCCAATGATTAAAACTAGCTAATCTTAACAGCCCCCCTCAAGCTAAGCATGGTGAATGTTGATCATGCCAAGCTTGGAAATAAACTTGTTGAAAGTTGAAGTTGACAGTGCTTTAGTTAGAAAGTCAGCAAGTTGCTCATGTGTGGAGATTGGTAGCAGCCGAAGTAAACCTTGCTGTAGTTTTTCACGAACCAAATGGCAATCTATCTCAAGGTGTTTGGTTCGTTCGTGAAATACCGGATTAGACGCGATATGCATGGCACTTTGGCTATCACAATAAAGGACGGGAAGCTTGGTACACGTGATGTGCAGTTCTTTCATAAGAGCTATCAACCAAAGTAACTCACATGTCGCAAAAGATAACGCCCGATACTCAGCCTCTGAGGAAGATCTGGAAATAGTGTATTGCTTCTTTGCACGCCACAATATGAGAGAAGTGCCAAGGAAGAAGCAATATCCTGAAATGGACTTTCTTGAATCAAGGCAACCTGCCCAATCTGAATCTGAGAAACCAAGGAGCTGCAACTCAGCATTCCGGCGAAATAGAATTCCTCGACCAGGGCTATTCTTCAAATAGCGAACAACTCTACAAGCTGCATGGTAGTGTGCCATTGTTGGGTTGTGAAGAAACTGACTGAGTTGTTGAGTAGCATAAGTAATATCAGGGCGTGTGGTATTAAGGTACAGCAGACGGTCTATTAGACGTCTATATGCTCCAATATCTTCAAAAGCTTTGCCACTATCAGCATGTAACTTGACGGATGGATCAAGAGGTGTAGGAGCTGGCTTTGATCCAAGCATACCAGATTCCTGCAAAAGATCAAGACAGTATTTCCGTTGTGACAAAGAGATTCCTGCCTTTGAATGAGCAACCTCGAGGCCAAGGAAATATTTAAGTATTCCCAAGTCTTTGATACTGAAATTCTCATCCAGAATGAGTTTGATACGATCAAATTCAGACATAGATGTTCTAGCTAAGATTATATCATCGACGTAGACTAAGACAGCTGTAAAGTGAGTATCAATATTCAAAGTGAAAAGAGAATAATCAGATGTAGATTTAGTGTACCCTTGTTGAAGTAAAACGGCATTGAGCTTTTCATACCATTTGCGACTAGCTTGTTTCAGACCGTATAAACTCTTTTGTAATTTACATACTTGATTGGGTCGGTGGCATTGAACGCCTTCAGGTATGAGCATGTACACATCCTCTTATAGTTCTCCATGCAAAAAGGCATTATTGACATCAAGTTGGTGTAAAAACCAATCGTTGATGGCTGCAGTAGCAATAAGAGTTCTCACGGTTGTAAGCTTCGCTACCGGTGAAAATGTGTCAAAGAAATCAAGCCCTTCAATTTGGTTATAGCCCTTGGCAACCAACCTAGCTTTATACCTCTCTATTGTGCCATCTGCTCTATGTTTTACTTTGAACACCCATCGATTACCAATTGGTTTGACATGTGGTGGCAGATCTACTATGCTCCAGGTTTTATTCTTGTCTAATTCTTCTAATTCAGACTTCATGGCCTTGATCCAATGCTCTGACAAACATGCTTCTTTGTAGTTCTTTGGTTCGTGTGTGAGAGTGATATTGGATGCAAAAACACGATGAGATGCAGACAAAAAATGCAATGAATCATAGTTTGAAATAGGATATAAAGATTTGGTTGTACCTGATGATGACCTGCTTGCTGATGCATCAGATGTGTTGCAAACATAATCAGAGAGATAATTGGGTGGATGTTTGGCTCTAACAGGTCTAGGCTCAATGTTGTCATCTTCAACATCTAATGTACCAGGTACATATTTAATGTCATGGTTTTGGTCAGTAATATCTAAGGATTCAGAGTCAATGTTAGAATTGTGTACTGTGTCATTAGTTGTGTTGGAATGTTGTTCAGGTAGTATGTCAGAATTGTGTATGGAGTCAGCAATCTGTGAAGGAACAGGTATAGTGTGGTCATGTTGTGATGAATCTAAGGTGCTTTTGTAAGGGTGATACTCCCAATTAGTAGAATTAACACTTGAATAAGGAAAAATGTGTTCATGGTGTATTACATTTCTAGAAACCAGAATACTGTGACTGTTAATATCATAGAGTACCACACCTTTCATACCATTCTTGTATCCTAAGAATACACATTTGCGACCCCTTGGATCAAGTTTTGTTCTGTGCACAGCTAATGTGGATGCAAAAGCTAAAGATCCAAAAACTTTAAGACTATGCATATCAGGATGTGCATTATGAAGTATAAAATGAGGGGAAAGATTGTTTAAAACAGGTGTAGGAAGCTTATTTATTATGAATGTGGCATGCAGAATGGCATATGACCAGAATTGTTTAGGAAGCTTTGACTGAAAAAGAAGGGCTCTTCCAACATTTAATAGATGTTGGTGTTTCCTCTCCACTCTACCATTTTGTTGTGGAGACTCAACACAACTTGTTTGATGAATGATTCCCTTAGATGCATAAAATTCAGGAATGTTAAATTCAGAACCATTATCAGTTCTAATATTTTTGACATGAACCCTATGTTGATTTTCTATGAGATTCACAAAATTGATAACATGTTGTCTAGCTTCAGACTTAGCTTTCATTAAAGTTATCCATGTGAATCTGCTACAATCATCTACTGCAGTTAAAAAGTATGAATGACCATGTAAAGATTGAACTGCAAGGGGTCCCCAAATGTCAAAATGTATTAACTCATAAGGATGGGCAGCTCTATTGTTACTAACAGTATAGGAAAGTTTTCTTTGTCTAGCATAACAACAAACATCACAAACATCTTTTTGATTGAGTGTGATAAAAGGAAATTGAGAATGTAAGTACAATAACTTGTTTTGAGACAAATGTCCTAATCTAAAATGCCATAAGGCTCGATCTGGTAGAGTGACATTGGCTACTAAGTTGGAGGGTAAATCTGGTGTGTGTGCAGTAGGTGAATCATTATCTCTAAGAATTAGGTAGTACAATCCATCTTTCTGCTCAGCAGAACCAGTCATCCTCAATGTGGTTTTGTCCTGTATAACACATTTTGAATTGAGGAAATTGACAATGCAATTAGAGGATTCACACAACTTTGAAACAGATAAAAGATTTAATGAAAATTCTGGAATCAAGAGAACATTATGAACAATAAAATCAGAAGAAAAATGAATTGTACCAGAATACTTAGCAACAAGACATTGTCCATTTGGTAATTTAACATTGATTGGAGTAATTTGTCTATATGAGTGAAACCATTGTGCAGAACTACATATATGATCTGAAGCTCCTGAATCTATGATCCAAGAACTGCTACTACTAAGATGCATGCAATAACATGTGTTACCTGTTGATGAATGACCAACAGCCACTTGATTGGAAGAAGAATGTCCAGAGGATTGACCAATGCCTGATTTCTGAATTAGCTCCATTAGAACATTAAACTGACCTTGAGTAATAGGTGAATTGTCACTTTTAATGTCACTACCATTAGCTCCATCATCAGCATTACCATCTGATGCTACATTGTTGGCTGAATTGGGAAATTGCTTCTGCATATGGGGTGGCACACCATGCTTCTTGAAGCAATTATCAACAGTATGATTTGTCTTGCCACAAAAGGTGTAGACACGAGTTCCATGCTTAAAGGTGTTTCTTGAGCCCAATTTCTTGGCATCAGCAGCATTAACCAGTGCCTGTGATTCATCATTGAGGATAGGAAGTTGGATTTGTCTCTCATATTGGATAACCATGGAGAAAATCTTATTTATGTGAGGCAAGGGATCCATTAACAAGATTTGGGATTTTACTACAGCAAATTGATCATTCAGACCAGTCAAGAATCTGATAATGTGTAGTAATTGATGATTAGATCTTGCACTGCGCATAGCTTCACAAGAACACCTTATGCGACACGTACAAGTGGGTAAAGGTAGGTATAAATCTAATTCCTCCCAAAGAATCTTAAGACTAGAGAAGAAATCAGTTACCGATTTTGTATCTTGCTTGAGGTTGTAGATTTCTTGTTGTAGCTCAGAAATACGAATGAGATCGCCCTGAGAAAATCTTTCTTTCAAATCATTCCATACATCAAGCGCATTTTCCATGAAAACTATAGACTGAGATATTGAATCTGAAACTGAGTTCATGATCCAAGAATGTACCAACATATTGCAACGATTCCAAGCACGCAAAGAAGGATCAAACAGATCAGTAGGAACGGGAAGAGATCCATCGATGAACTCAATCTTCATTTTACCCCCAAGAGCCCTCTTCATGCTTCGAACCCATGAATGATAATTGGAACCAGTGAGTTTCGGAACAACTGTAACAGAACCGGGACCATCGCTGGGGTGAACGAAGTAAGGAGAAGAATGATCTAAGACTGGATCGAGTGGTGGAGTGCGAGGAGGAGCCATGGATGCAGAGTAAAGAGCAGACGAAGAAAAGGAAAGAAGAAGAAGAAATCAGTTAGATGGCAGCGGAATAAGGATCAAATTGGCGAATGATACCATATTAAGGTTAAGAAGTTTCACCATTGGAAAAGAGAGAAAACAGAATAGAAAGGGGAAAAGAGATTCCAGAATAATGGAATATATGTTTATTGATTGGTACAAGTGGTGATACAATCCATATATAGTATATTCCTATCATATAACAACCAATCAGATTGGAAGTTATCTAACCAACTAACCAATGACCAACTAACTAACCAAAGCCTTATCAGCTATGTGTATTAACTAATTTAATCCAATGATTAAAACTAGCTATTCTTAACAGATGCTGGAAAAAGAGATTATTTATATTTAAAATAATAATAATTTCACATTAGAAATGAGAGCGGGGCGGATGAATATCTAAACTTACCCCAAATTTTGTTCGGAATGGATTTAAAGTTCAATTATTTATCTCAAACGGAGAGAGAGGTGGAGAACGAAGATTTACCAGAGATTTAATGAATACAGAAAAGATAAAAATCATCCTAGACCTGATACTATATTCATTCCTTATAAATGTATTTTAATAAAAACAATTTTCATTATTTTTTATCTGTTACCAAACCCATTCCTTATAAATATATTTTAATTAAAACAATTTGTATTGTTTTTTATCGTTAGACTTGTAAAACAATTACAATATTATAACTATGTAATATTTCTTTTACTAGTAATTTTAAAATAAGTTAAAGTGACGTATTAGATATCGGGGTCGATCAGAATATAATAAGGTACTGTTTGACTAAATTTTTTGGTCGTAAAAGTTACTTCTAAGTTGAAGTTGAAAATAAAAGCTATGTAGATAAAGTTGAAGTTGTTTGATAATATTTATAATTTTATAATATATATATATATATATATATATATATATATATATATATATATATATATATATATATATATATATATATATATATATATATATAAACATATATAAACATATATTTTTGGTCCTTTTAAATATCCCAAATTTATTTTTAGTCCCTATTAAAAAAATAACATATTTTGGTTCCTATAAAAATTCTATGCATTCAGTTTTAGTCTCTTATATTTTCTAAAATTTTGAAATTGTTTAATTACCCTTTGTTCTGGACTGGGCCAAGGGTAGGCCCAACTTAGTTTCGGCCCAATAGACCTCAGAGGCCCAAGCTCCTCGGTGGCTCATCTCTGGGTCTAAAAGCACCCATCTTAGATGTGCTCGGCAAGACCATCTTCGCGGACCAAGGAGCACCCGGTCGGAATGGACCCCTAGTCAGTCAACCCTCGGCATCACGCTCCCCGCGAGTTGGCTTATGCCCGGCATACGCGCTCCCCGCGAGCACCTTCATCGCCGAGGACCCTGCTCCTTGCAGGGCTCCTTCATATCCAACCCTCCGAATAGTACGGAGCCAACGTGGCCCCTAAAAGACCGCGTCTCCCTTAAACTTCGGAGCGGTTAACCAGGACAGAGGGCACTCACGCACCTCCGATATTTCCGCTCAGGAAACCTGACAGTCTCCTAGTTGGGCTTGGAGGTCCAACCCAGTAGCAAGATCATGGCCCAGCGCTGGGGGCTATAAATACCCTCTTTCACTAGAGGGTCAGGTATTCACTTCTTTCTAACCTTTAGCTCGTACTTGCACTCCTTTGCTCGTCTACTCACTTTGGCATCGGAGTACCTTGCAGGTACACCCCGTCCTCCTTCCTAGAAGATCCACTCCGAGCAGCCTGCGACGATTCTTCTGATCAGGTACGATCAGTGGCGCCGTCTGGGGGAAACTTGCTTCCCCATCTTTAACAAACAAAGATCAAAGCTAATCCTTTTCCGATCGTCATGGCTGACAACAACAACAACATCCCAAACGCTGATCCCTTCCTCCTGCAAAATCTGATCGAGGAGTCCACCCGCGAGGGGGCGAATCTTCGTAGGCAGGAAGGAAATCGGCATACACCCGCCGGGCAGAGAAGGCCCGGGCATGAGTCCTCGCAACCTAGGAGGCCGCAGATCCAGAGCATCCAGCAGCTGCAGGGCCTCCAACAGGTTCAGAATGTCGAACAAGTCCCTCCCGAGGGACACGTTCAGAACGGGGAAGACGAGCAGGCCCGGACCCACAATGGGCCAGAACATCCCCAAAATGAGAATGAGACTGACGCCAGAGACGGGCATGCTGCTTCCTCATTCACCCACACCTCCGACAGGCGGAGAGCCCGTCATGAAGAAGAGGAAGAGCCGCTCAACATTCCCGAGGATGCTGACCCCATCACCGTCCGTCTGCTCAAAGAACTGCAAAAGACGAACAGCCTTCTCCGAATTCAGGACGACCGTATCCACGAGCTGGAAAGGAAGCGACGACACCGCTCCCCTCCGCGGCTCATCGTGCTCACCACCGAGGAGACACCGTCGGCGTTCCCCATTTCTTCACGCTCTCCACCTAGAAGACATCGCCGCCGGAGATCACATTCCCGCTCTCCACCAAGAAAGAGCAGGAAGAATCAGAGACCAGATGTCACTGAAGCAAGAAGCCTCTCCCCTGAACAGGATCATCGGGGCCCTTCCAAAGCTGTGCTGAAACCCCGCGAGCGTCCTCCTCCTCGGGACAATCGCGCCAGTCCTGACAATGACCAGGGAAGACCCCAGCGAGGCAGACACTCAACTTCGCCAGGACCGAGCAACGAAGAGGACTTCCGCAGCCCTTTGTCCGAGAACATCCGGAGAGCCCGCCTCCCTCGAGGGATGGAAAGACCGCCAGTGTTGGACCAATACGACGGAACCACTGACCCCGACGACCATATTCAGAGCATCGAAGCGGTCATGGACTACCACGTCGTCAAGGGCTCTATCAAGTGCCGCATCTTCCCGACCACCCTCAGGAAGGGAGCAATGACTTGGTACAGAAACCTCCGTCCCAACTCCATCCATTCCTGGACCGATCTCAAGGAACTCTTCTTGAGCCACTTCATAGCCTCCCGACGACAACCGAAATCGGAGGCCAATCTCGAGGCCGTGATACAAGGACCCAATGAACCCCTTCGGGACTACCTCGACAGGTTCAACAAGGAAGCCGTCCAAGTGCAGACGGCCGACTACATGAAGAGATACCTCTTAGAACGAGGACTTCTCCCCGGAAGTGACTTCAAGAAGGCCATAAAAATTGAGAAGGTGCACACCATGAACGCCCTCCTCCGCAAAGCAAAAGCATTCATCGATTTCGAGGAGGGCGAGGCAGCCGCGCTCAAAGCTTCGAGGGGCAATGACGCTACTCGCAGCTCAAACCTCGATGACTCAGGATCGCGCCGGGGACAGGATAAAAGGAGAGATGATAGGTCCCGAGACACCAAAGAGCGCCGGGGACCGGCAGGACGGTTCAACGATTACACTCCCTTGAACGTCTCGCGCGAAAAAATCCTGGCTGACTGCCAAAACACCGAGTTCAAGAACTCCAGCATCAGGCCCCCGAAGTCAAATCCCACCAGACCGGGGACGGACAAATCCAAATACTGCAAGTACCACAAGAGTCACGGACATCTGACCGACGAATGCATACATCTCAAAGATGCCATAGAGACCCTGATCAAAGAGGGCCGCCTGTCGAAGTATACGAAGAAGGGAGAACCTCCCCGAAGAGAAGCCCCTCGGAGCTCTGATGAGGGCAATTCACCAGACAGCCGACTGCTCCAAGTCGCGTTGTCCATAACCCGACCGGAAGATTTCATCCCTTCGGTCGGCGTGACGACCGCCTTCAGCACCTGGGAAAACTTCCCGACCGCGATGGTCATCTCCAACGGCGGTGACCCTGGCTCTCTCACTATCAGCTCAGTAAAGAGAAAATTCGATGAGTTGATCAGCGCCAATTCGGATCTCGCCCCTACTCTGCGGAAGTTCAAAGGGAAATCGGATTCGATCACTTTCTACTTGGAAGAGTTGCCTGGCGGAGCTCCGAACGCCACGATTTCCTTGCTCGTCCGAGCCAGAATGGCAAATTTCGACGTCCGTCGAGTCCTGGTCGACGAGGGCAGCTCGGTCAACATCATGTACTCTCATCTCTTCCGGACACTCCAGCTGGACGACTCGCACCTCACTCCCTATGTGGGTTCTGATCTCCAAGGCTTCAACGGGGCCACCACCAAACCGTGGGGTTACGTCGAACTGATAGTCACTTTCGGGGAAGAGGAAGCATCCAGGCAGGTCAAGACGAGATTCCTGGTGATAGACTGTAAAACTCTCTACAACTGCATCATCGGACGCCCTACTCTGGCCGAGCTCACTGCCGTCCCCTCCACCGTGCACCTCAAGAAAAAATTCTACACAAAGCGAGGACGAGTGGCCACCATCAACGCAGACATCGAAGCCGCCAGAAGGATCTTCGATGCCTCCGTAAAGGGGTTGCAACTGATCGCCCCTCCAACAGACCCCAACAAGAAGCCTAGGGCCGAAGACAATCATCCTCGGGGAGATCAACATCCACCAGACGTCAGCTCAATCGACCTGGATGCTCGGTTCACGGACGAAGAGCTGAAGAATTCCGAAGAGACGAGGCCAGAGGCAACTAACCCCGTCCGGACCATCCCAGACGGGGACTTCGACCTCATCCCGCTGGGCGACAACCCCGACAAAGCGGTAAAGATCGGCAAGGACATCCCAGATCTACCGAGGAAGCAGCTCGTAGCATGTCTTCAAGCCAACGCCGACTTGTTCGCCTGGAGCGCGGCGGAAATGCCCGGACTCGACCCCGAAGTCGCCTGTCACCACCTCTCCATTGATCCAGCCGTGAAGGCAGTAGTTCAACGTAGGCGTCGGCAGTCTCCCGAGAAAGCGGAGGCTGCCGAGAAAGCTGTAAAAGACCTCCTAGAGGCAAATTTTATTTCCGAGGCCAAGTATTCTACTTGGCTCTCAAACGTTGTACTTGTCAAAAAATCTAATGAAAAATGGAGAATGTGTGTTGATTATACCGATGTTAACCGGGCATGTCCCAAAGACGCTTATCCACTACCTAATATTGACAGGCTGGTCGACAACTCGGCCGACTATAAATTGTTATCATTTATGGATGCTTATTCAAGTTACAATCAAATCCCCATGGCGAGGTGCGACAAGCAGTGCACGGCATTCATGACCGAGTCGGGCAACTATTACTACAACGTAATGCCCTTCGGACTCAAGAACGCCGGAGCCACATACCAACGGATGATGAACAAGGTTTTCCGAGGAGAGATCGGCGACACCCTCGAGGTGTATATGGACGACATGATCGTCAAATCCCGAGAAGACTCCGATCACACAGCACATCTTGAACGAGTTTTTGAGCAGGCCAGATCCTGCAAGATGCGTTTCAACCCAGAGAAGTGCACCTTCGAAGTACGGGCGGGCAAGTTCCTCGGCTTCTATCTAACCGAGCGAGGAATAGAAGCCAACCCCGACAAGTGCCGGGCATTCTCGGAATTTCCTACCCCTAAAAATAAAAAATCTATCCAAGTATTAAACGGAATGCTCACGGCACTATCTCGCTTCGTCGCGAAATCCGCCCAGCATGCCCTCCCATTTTTTAAGTTACTTCGGAAAGAAGCGACCTTTGAATGGACCGAGGAGTGCGAGCAAGCACTGTCCCACCTCAAACAGGTGCTCTCCAAGCCGCCCGTCCTCTCCCGACCAGGTAGCAACGAAATTCTATACCTCTACCTGGCCGTCTCAAACGAGGCGGCCAGCGCGGCCTTGATCCGAGAAGCGGAAGACGGACAGAAGCCAGTGTACTTCACAAGCAAAGCCCTACAAGGACCCGAGGTGCGATATCAACAGATAGAGAAAGTCGCACTAGCCCTAATAACGGCGGCCATGAGGCTGAGGTACTACTTCCTCGCCCACACCATTGTCGTTCGGACAGACCAACCCATCAAACAACTCCTCAGCCGACCAGACATGGCCGGGAGAATGCTAAGATGGTCCCTCGAGCTATCCGAATTCGACATACAGTACGAAGGTAGGAAGGCACTGAAAGCTCAAGCACTCGCCGATTTCGTGGCCGAGATGACTTCGATTTCCAACTGCCCGAATCCCACCGAAAACAAGTGGACCATCTATGTAGATGGCGCTTCGAGCAACTCGGGGAGTGGAGCCGGCATCATCCTGGAAAACGACGAAGGGCTCATCATCGAAGTATCCTTGGTCTTATCTTTTACCACGTCGAACAACCAGGCCGAATACGAGGCTCTCCTAGCAGGCCTGCGCCTCGCCGAAGACGTAGGCGCTCGAGAGGTCATGATTTATACCGACTCCCAGCTCGTCGCCTCCCAAGTCAGCGGCGATTACCAAGCCAAAAACGACACACTAGCCGAGTATCTCACTCTCGTCAAAGAGAAAATGAAAAGATTCTCAAAAGCAGACGTAGCGCACATTCCCCGGGAACATAACTCACGTGCCGACATATTATCCAAACTTGTGAGCACGAGAAAGAAAGGAGGAAACAAGTCGGTAGTCCAAGAAATCTTGCCTAGACCGAGCATAAGCAAAAACGCGCAAGCTCTGCAAGTATTCGCTATCGGGGACGACCATTGCTGGATGACCCCAGTATATAACTTCCTCACCAAAGACGAACTTCCCGCTGACGCGAAGGAAGCTTCAGCCATTAAGAGACGAGCCTGCTCGTACACCATTATCGAGGATAAATTGTACCGATGAGGCTTCTCCGTCCCTCTCCTTAAATGTGTCGATGCCTCGCAAGCACTTGAGATACTCCAAGAGCTCCACGAGGGGATCAGCGGCCAACATCTCGGCGGTCGGTCACTAACGAGAAAAGCTCTTAGAGCCGGTTATTATTGGCCGACCATGCAGCAAGACGCCAAAGAACATGTCCGGAAATGCGAGAAGTGTCAGCGTCATGCCGACATGCACTTGGCTCCCCCGAACGAACTTAAATCGCTCTCCTCGCCTTGGCCCTTCTCCACCTGGGGAATGGACCTCCTCGGACCTTTCCCGGTTGGCTCGTACCAGAATAAATACCTAGTGGTCGCTGTGGATTACTTCACGAAATGGATAGAAGCCGAAGCGCTCGCCAAGATCACGTCTCAAAACGTGCTCCGTTTCTACAAACGAAACATACTCGCTCGGTTCGGAGTACCACAGGCCATAATCACCGACAATGGCACCCAATTCACTGACCGAAAGTTCCAAGAGTTCGTGGCCAAGCTCGGCACGAAACAACATTTCACCTCGGTCGAGCATCCTCAGACGAACGGGCAAGCCGAGGCAGCCAACGTGTCATCCTCCGAGGACTGAAGAGGAGACTCGGCGAAGCTAAAAAAGCTTGGGTCGAGGAACTGCACAGTGTACTTTGGGCATATAGGACGACGCCCCACTTGAGCACGGGCGAAACTCCATTTAGACTAACATACGGTACCGAAGCCGTGATCCCCGTAGAAATCCGAGAACCTTCTCGGCGCACTGAATCACCCTTCGAAGAAGAGCTCAACGACGAGGCCATGAGGGAAGAGCTCGATATGGTGGAGGAAATCCGAACAGTATCATCCCTCCGAGAAGCAAAATTAAAACAGCAGATAGCTCTTCGCCACAACGCCAAAGTTATCAAGCGCGAGTTCGAAGTCGGCGCCCTAGTGCTCCGCAGGAACATGAAAGACTCACGCGAGGGCAAGTTAGCCCCAAATTGGGAAGGCCCATACCGAGTTTACGACAAAACCGAGAATGGCGCCTATTACCTCGAGAACCTTCTCGGCGAAAAACTTGCTCGACCTTGGAACGCTGAAAAACTCAGACGTTATTACAGTTAGACACAACCTAACGCCCCCGGACATCAGTATCGAACACAGGTAATAGCCGGGCATGGACCCGCGTCATTGGTACGAACGCGAGTGCTCCACGACAGCAACAGTCGAATTCCCCCATCGAATGGTAGGACCGACCACTCGGCGGATTCTACACCTAGACCCTCCGGGGAAGTACCTGCACGGCAGAACCCCAGCTCGCGATGGGATCGTTCACGCCGCGAGCACTTGGCCCCCAACCGCGGTCTCGCGCTCGCTATTAGCGCACACCTGCTATGCGCACCCGGATCGTACACAACACGCCCGGGCAATCAACCCAGGTCGAGCATAAACCAATAGTTATCAAAAACATTCTAAGTTTGGGACTAACCCCCCGGAACATACGAGCATAAACCAATAATTATCAATAATATCCTAAGCGTTGGGATCACTCCCCGGAATACACGAGCATGCAACAATAAAATTTCGAACATACAAGGCTAAATGCGCATGAGTAAACAAAATTATAAAACATTAACTGCCGACCAAACTGGCCGGCGATATCCAGATATTACAGTAAAATGCCGGGCGCGCAGGCCCCAAAATAATCCGGGCATAGCCCAACAAACATAAACTGGCACGCAGGCCGAAGAAGACAAACACGCAGGCTCAAGACAGAACTACCTATTCTTCGCCGTCGGGGGATTCAGGCACCAGAACCCCATCCACTATCTTCGAAGAAAGTCCAATGTTATCCTCCTTCAAGCCAGGGTTCAGAAACTTCAGCTGACGAACTGCACGGTCGAACCCAGCTTCAGCCATATCGGCGAGGCTCATTTTCAGGCTGTCTATCTTCTCCACGAGCTCGGCCCTGGACTTTAGAGCAGCCACGTCCGGTAACTCGTCGGCCGAAGGAGCCCATTTAAGCTGAAGGTCAACAAGCTTCTTCTTCTCCGCTGCAATCTCCCCGTCCTTCTGCTTCAAAGCCGCGTCAATTTTCTTCTTCAGCTTCTCACGATCGGCCTCCATGGTCTTCACCTTGTCCTCGGCAGTCTTCCTGGCCGCTTCCGCCTTCTTCAGAGCCTCGGCCGAACCCGAGCCACCATTGGCCAACACTTGTGCCATCCCCAAAACCCTCATCACTGCGGCGCTATCGCTCGCCAGCTGTTTCTGGAGGGCCGGGGGGTCCATCTCGCTGACCCGACGGGCTTCATCCGGAGAGGTGACTAGGGGAAACTTTTCAAAATAACCCCCATCTTTGTAGCAAGGAGGCAGTACGAAGCCACGCTCGGAGCCTAGATTCGACGGCTCATGACGTCCCGCCTCGGTATGACGAGGCTTCTTGGGAGACCTCTCGTCCAAGTTCACCCGAGGGGAGCCAGCCGAGGCCGAGTTCTCTCCAGCACCAGTTCCCCAAGCCTTTTTCTGACGGATCCTCTTCGCGTCCTGAGTCACCATCTTCAGGAGCTTGTCATCCTTCTCCGGCATATCATATGAAAAAAGGAAACGAACAGGTTAGCAAGAACACTAAACGGAAAAGGAAAAGCAAGGTAAATAGACACGACCTAACAGCGCCCGAGTCTCCTCGGGGGTCCGACAAGATAACAGGGCCTTAGTGTTAATAGCCCGCGGTTCCACAATCGGCACACCATTCTCGTCCAAAACGGGATCCCCATTCTTCGTCACCCACTGAGACATGGTGAAACCATCTACGTATTTGCAGAGGGCCGAGTACGACTCTGTGTCCTGCTCATCCAGATCTCCATCTTCCCAAGCATAGTAGTTCGGGGGAGACGAGAAGTGGCCCTTCCACCAAAAAAACGAGAACGTCGTGCAGAATTCCCTTACTACCTGCCCGTCCTCCACCCTCTCTAACTCCCCGTCTGCATCCCGCGCAACTACCATATCCGACACCTCAGAATAAGCCGACAGACGACAAAGTACCGGTCCTTGAAGCCTTTCACCGAGTCGGTGTATATCCCGAAAAGTTTTCGGTCGACATTTCTGAACGAGACCCAACTATATCGCCCGTCTGCCGTCTGCCTTTGGACACGAAAACACCTGCCGAAACAGAGCGGTCGTAGCACCTATACCCAGATAATCACAGACAATCTCGAATGCTCGCATAAAAGCAAAAGCATTCGGATGCAATTGGGACGGCGCCAGAGCAAGAAACGCCATCATTGAAGTCTGGAAGCCGGAGAAGGGCAACCGAAAACCGAGCTCTTTGAATACATATTCATACATCGCAAAACTGTCCCCGGTGAACCGAGAACACATACGCTCGTCTGGGGACGGGCAACCTATTTGGTAATTTGGCGCTTCGCCCTCTCCCAAAACCTCAACTTCTTTGAAAGCTCCATCTAAAGACTCGGTATACCGAGAAACGACCGTCAAAGGTTCATCGGCTATCCAGTCGAGCGCGACCGTGCAGTCATAACTGAACAAGGGCATTGGGGAAACCCCTCCCTCGGCGTCTGAACCGGGGGAATCAGCATGGTTGTCTTCGGTCAGGGAGGGCGCGTTTTGAACCTCGACGACTTCAACGTCAGAGCTACTCGCCGTCGTATCTTCCGATCCACTAGCCCATGAGTCAGATTCTGAACTGGACCCCGAACTGGCACTCGAATCAGATTCACCTGCACGCAGAAGGGAGAAGTGAATTCGACAGTTCACCAAATCCACCCTTCCACCGCAATGCAAGCGAAAGGGTAGAGCAGGAGCAGCAGAGCCCCCGGCTAAACCCCCATCGAGGAAAGACGCCCGTCAGCCGAGGACTCACAAAAAGTAACAAAAGGGACATGACAACGTAAATCGGATCTAAACAGGCGCGACGGCCTGACCACAAGCGTCATCTATTACAAAAACTAACACTAACCCCCGGGCATCGCCTAGATAACCCGAGGAGGAAGCAACGACTGCGCGCAAGCCCCAGCCGACATAGATGACGAAGACTGCGAAAGTAAAATTGTAAAATCCCTAAAACCCTACGGGGAAAAGAATAAAGCAACGAAGGGAGATGCGAACTCACTTGAAGACATGATGACGGTGGCTAGGAGAAACTCTTCGGCAAACGGCGGTGGTCGCGAGTAACAATAGGACGAACAGTTGTTCTGAGGATCGTCTGCCTGAAGCCGAGCAAGTAAACAGAGAGAAGAAAGCGCCTAAATGAGGGGACTCACCCCTTTTTATAGGAGAAGGGCTCGGAAGGCGAAGCGTCGCGCCCCCTAACAAGCGCCGCCTCCTAGACCCTAGGCCATCATTACCTATGCCACGTCAGCGCGTGTCGCCCACGCGCGAACTTTCGTTCCAGTCCACAGAGCGTGCCTTCCGAGCACGCGTACCTTTCGAGCACAACCACTAGACGAGGATTCACCGCGCCGAGCATTACCAAGGTCTTGAGGTCCCGACATTGTCAAAGTCACAGCTCCTTGACCAGAAAGCTCCGACTTGGGGGGCTCCTGTTCTGGACTGGGCCAAGGGTAGGCCCAACTTAGTTTCGGCCCAATAGACCTCAGAGGCCCAAGCTCCTCGGTGGCTCATCTCTGGGTTTAAAAGCACCCATCTTAGATGTGCTCGGCAAGACCATCTTCGCGGACCAAGGAGCACCCGGTCGGACTGGACCCCTAGTCAGTCAACCCTCGGCATCACGCTCCCCGCGAGTTGGCTTATGCCCGGCATACGCGCTCCCCGCGAGCACCTTCATCGCCGAGGACCCTGCTCCTCGCAGGGCTCCTTCATATCCAACCCTCCGAATAGTACGGAGTCAACGTGGCCCCTAAAAGACCGCGTCTCCCTTAAACTTCAGAGCGGTTAACCAGGACAGAGGGCACTCACGCACCTCCGATATTTCCGCTCAGGAAACCTGGCAGTCTCCTAGTTGGGCTTGGAGGTCCAACCCAGTAGCGAGATCATGGCCCAGCGCTGGGGGCTATAAATACCCTCTTTCACTAGAGGGTCAAGTATTCACTTCTTTCTAACCTTTAGCTCGTACTTGCACTCCTTTGCTCGTCTACTCACTTTGGCATCGGAGTACCTTGCAGGTACACCCCCTCCTCCTTCCTAGAAGATCCACTCCGAGCAGCCTGCGACGATTCTTCTGATCAGGTACGATCACCCTTTAACTTTTAAATTTTTGAATAATTTTTTTATATATGTTTAGAATTAAATATGAATTTTTAAAATTTTAAAAGATAATGATAAAACTAATGAAAATCTCAACTTAGAAATCAAATTTTGAGTTTTTTTTTAAGGAAATTTTATAACATTCTAAACATGTCTAAGATATAATCATTCAAAAATACACATTGGTTTAACACCATATAATAAATTACGTGTTTGATAATTTTGTAAGGACTAAAACATACTATTTTTTTGTATATGGACCAAAAGCAAAATTTGGTAATTTACAGCGACCAAAAACATATTTAACACTTTTATTTAATATATAGATGAAATAATATAAAAAAATGAGAAAATAATAAAATATGATTTTTCGTCTAAATTTAATACAGTGTTTGATGTAACATATTTGCGAGTATGAGTGCTAATTTTTATTCATACTTTTAAAAATAATAAATATTATATATATATATATATATATATATATATATATATATATATATATATATATATATATATATATATATATATATATATATATATATATATATATATATATATATATATAGATAGATAGATAGATAAACGTTTTACAAAAAAATGGATACAAATTAAAATAAAATACTACTATATTACTAAATAATATAAAATATGTTAAGAAAATTAAATGAATATTTTTTATAAATATTTGGGACTGTTTAGAGGTGGAGGTGTGGTCGTCGTGTAGTTTGGATTATGTGTTGTTGATTCATGGGCGTTTCTTTTCTAATAATAAGGAATTTCTCGTTTTTAATGTGTATGTGTCGTGTGAGAACGGGGCTAAACGACAGTTATGGGCACACTTGTCATAGAGGGTGCAGCAGTGGGTGCGCAAAAATGTTTGTGGTGATTTTAATGCGGTTTGTAGGGTGTAGGAGAGGAGAGTGGTTGGTTTGATTTCGAGATCCTTGGATTATGTTCCTTTTAATAGTTTCATTGAGGATAACTTTTTGGTTGATTTACTGCTGCATAGGCGTAAGTTCAAGTGATTTAAGGGCGATGGCAATACTATGAAAGGGGCTCTGAAAGAATGACATCTTACTCATGCTCATAACTTGCCAGTTAGGGTGAATTCTATTAAGGCTCACATTTCTGCTCTTGATAGGAAAGGGAGAATTCTTTGTTAATCTGAGGTTGAGCAGGTGGAACTTCGAGGGCTTACTTATGATTTACATTCCCTTTCTAGAATAAATTCTATTATATTATGGCAGCACTCTCGCCATACTTGGATCCGTGAGGGGGATGCTAACTCTAAATATTTTCATGTTATTATGTTTAATTGTCGGCGAGGTATATTTCTTCTAGTTTTGTTAATGACGTAGTTGTTGAAGGGGGTGGAAGAAGTTTGTCTTGCGGTCTTTTCGCATTTTGCATCTCATTTTAAAGTGATTCAGATGAATAGGCCAGGTGTGGATAATCTAGTTTTCTGTACTCTATTTTATGAAGAAAGAGGTAATTTGATTAGGCCGGTTACTGAGGAGGAAGTGAGGGCAGCCATCTGAAGTTGTGATAGTTTCAAGAGTTTGGGGCCGAATGGTATCCATATGGGTTTTATCAAAGATTTTTGGCTTGAGTTAAAGCAGGATATTATGAGATTTATCACATATTTCCACAGGATGTCGTTTATCGAAGGGCATTAATAGCACTTTCAATGCTTTCATTCCCAAGGTGGAGAGTCCTAGAAGGTTGAACGAGTTTCGTCCTATTTCTCTTGTTGGATGTTTATATAAAATTCTGGCTAAGTTGTTGGCTAACCCATTGCGATTGGTGATGGGAAGTGTTATCTCAGATTGTCAGTCAACTTTTGTCAAGGATAGGCAAATTCTATATGGTATGTTGATTGCTAATGAGGTGGTGGACGAGGCCCGTATGTTGAAAAAAAGAATTGATCCTGTTGAAATTAGATTTTGAAAAGGCTTATATTATGTGGATTGGGGTTACTTGGATGATATTATGGGGAGAATGTCTTTTTCGACTCTATGGAGGAAGTGGATGAAAGAGTGCATTGGCTAGGCTTCAGCCGTGTTAGTTAATGGTAGTCCTACAGAGGAGTTTCGGTTTGAGAGGGGGTTGCGTCAAGGTGACCCACTCTCTCCCTTTCTTTTTCTTCTGGAGGCGGAAGGGTTGCATGTTTAAATGGTTGCGGTTGTAAATTGAAACCTTTTTACGGGCTATACTATTGGTAGGGAGGTTACAAAATTCATATCTCATCTCCACTTTGCAGATGACACCTTGCTTATGGGGGTCAAGAGTTGGGCTAATGTCAGAGCCTTTATGGTTGTGCTTATGTTGTTTGAAGATATGTTGGGTTTGAAAGTAATTTTTCACAAAGTATGCTGGTAGGTATTAACATTTCTGAGTCATAGTTGAATGAGGCAGCCTCGGTGTTACATTGTAAAATCGGGAGGGGGCCTTTTTGTACTTGGGTCTTCCCATTGGTGGAGATTCTAGAAGACTGAATTTTTGGGGACCGATGTTGGATTGTATTTAAAGCTCTCAGAAGTATTATCACTTATTTATATTCTATTTTTATGAATTTATTTTGGGATGGGAGTGACAATCACAAGAAAACTGCTTGGGTTGACTGGGTGTCTAATTGTAAAAATAAGGAGTTTGGTGGGTTAGGGGCTAGGAGACTAAAGGAGTTTAATATAGCTCTGTTAGGAAGGTGGTGTTGAAGAATGCTAGTCGAGAGGGACATGTCATGGGTGAAGGTGTTGGACGTTCGTTATGGTGTGGAAGAGGGGCGCGTGAAAGAGGGAGGAAGTTGGTGTTCCAATTTGTAGAGAGAAGTGTGTCGGGTTCGGGATGAGTGAGGCTTAGAGGGGGAAGATGGTTTAATGAGCACATGCGTATGAAGGTGGGAAATGGTGTTCATACTCTTTTTTTTATGGATACATGGGTAGGAGAGGTGCCTTTTACCGGTTGTCTGAGCTTAAAGGGGAGTCGGTAGCGAATATGTTTTACTTAGGGCAGGGAGAAAGGGAGTGCTTGGAGGTGGTGGCGGAGTTTGTTAGTATGGGAGGAGAAACTAGTGGAGGACTGTAGGTTGCTTTTACTTGATGCCTCTTTACAAGATTATAGTGGGATGATTGGAGGTGGGTGGTTTCTGAAGGCACGAGCTACATCGTTAGTGATGTTTGGCATATGCTCACTAAGCGGGAAAATCAAGATGTGGAGACGATTTTGGCATAAACAGGTTCCTACGAAGGTTGTTATTTGCGCTCGGCGGCTGTTGTGTGATAGGTTGCCTACAAAGGTTAGTTTGGTCACTCATGGAATTATTTCCCAAAAAGATCAACTTTGTATTACTGGGTGTGGTATGGTAGAATCAACTCAACACCTGTTTCTTCACTGTGTGCTCTTTAACTCGCTTTGGCAGCATGTTTAGTTTTGGATTGGTATTGACGGAGTTGATCATTTTTATCTCAAGGACCACTTTATACAGTTTATTCATTCTTCAGGCGACAATAGTGCTTGCCGTGAGTTTTTACGGTTAATATGCTTCTCTATAATTTAGTTTCTATGGACAAAAAAGAATAATAGGTTGTTTAAATCCAAGTTAGATCTATTGGTCAACTGTTAGATAGAGTTAAACTGTTTTTTTTTTGTGGCTAAAGGTCAAGTCAGTTAATTTCATTTTTGGATCTCATATGTGGTGGCAAAACTCTTTTGTGTGTTTGGATTTAGGGTGAGGTTGCAACCATTGTTCTATTGTTTTGTTGTAAACTTTTGAGGCCTCTGTGGCACATCTTGTGCTAAAGAGATCGTCTTTTATGTTATATTTCATTTTGGTTTCTTCACACACAAAAATTGGCACGTGGATGCATAATTTTTTTTTAAAAATTAGATCAAATAAAATAATATAGAAAGAATTATAAAAATGTATGTTGAAATAAAGAATTAAAAAGTAATTTATAATAATGTGATAGTATAAATTGTGTTCACGGAGTTTTGAAAATATATAATTATGTACGTAAATGTTTCGAAAAGTTATTATAAAATTATTATTAGCTATTTTAATAAAAATTCTTTAAATTATATTTTTATTCTTAAAATAAAATTCACATTTTTATAAAGTTTTATTTTAAAATATTATTTGATCCTACTTCTCCTTTAAAACATAAGAAAAAACATAAGATAAGTTAATAAAAAATCAGGAAAAATATTGCTTTTAAATGCATTTAGGTGTCGTATACAAATTGAAATTAATTAATATTTGTATAAAAATGAAGGTCTCCATTTTGTTTTCAATAGTTTCGACTTTCGAGTAGTACACTGATGTCTGCCTTATTTATTTAGTTGGATAAAACAACTCTCCATTACTATATATTTTTTAAGGAACATTGCTTTGTTATTTAGATATTATCATCCATATCAATATAAAAAAAGTTTTTAATTTAAAATATAATGTATTTTTTTTTCTTTTTCATTTAGACAAACCACGAGAATGAGTGACTTATACGAGAATGTGAGTATTTAATAACAACCATTGAATTTATATTTAATGGTTGAGATTAAAAGATATTTTTTAAAATTTAATTAATAATTTTTCTTTCCTCTTAATGACATATAATATGAAAAATTGAAATGACTACAATTTTACATGTGAAAAATTAAGAGATTAAAAGATATTACTTATTAAAGTGTAAAAAATTGTTCTCGATCAACAAGAATTAACTATACAGTAGTATTTTTTTTAATGTGAATTGAAATGACTACAATTTTACATGTGATTAGGAGTGTGAATAGGCTAAGGCCGGCTAATAAAGGCCTACGACTTAGCCTACAGATTCAGGTTAGGTCAGACTTATTTTCAAATAAAAAAAGTTTAGGTTTTTTTAAAAGCCTATTTAGCCAGTAGTCTGGTCTATTAATTATTATTATTATTATATTATATTCAAATTTTAAATTAAAATACAAAAATTAAACTTAGTCATTTTGATGAACAAATGAAAATTAACTGTAAAACCTTTGTGAACAATGTCATAAGTTGTTTTTTTAAGTTCTCTCAAATAAATAGCATTAAAAAATTTATGTTAATAAGTAAACTTGAATAAGTGAGCACAAATAAGTATTTAGTCTTGTTGATCTTTTAATTTGTTATTCTATTTAAACATTAATTAGTTAAATTTTTTATTTACAAATGTTCAAATAAAATAGGTTTTTAGGCTAAACAAACATTCGAAAAAGCCAAACTTAAGTTTAAAATAAATCTTTAATAAGCCACGGACCAGACCTAAGCTTTGAAATTTTTAGACTCAGACTTAACAAAGCTTTAGCTTGAACCAGCCTATTCCCTTCCCTACATGTGATAAATTAAACGTCTATCTAGTGTAAAAAAGAGGTGTACATTTAATATTTTTATTAAATAAATTGTACTCTAGAGTGGGAATTTGAGGATGATGACGTAAGAGCAATTGTATTGGAGCATGTGATAAAGTCACTAGTCACATGTTTCTGTAGGCAAAACAAGTTGCATAATTCGTTGATTCTCTTTGCTTGCTTATACTGCGTGGCTACGTCAATGTGCATGGCAGCAATTAAAGGGGCGTGTCCTACAAACACAGCAACAACACAAGTTTGGTCAACAAACGTCTGAACTAAGCAATCAGTTATGACAATGATTCAGGGACTCCCCATCTCTTTGAAAAGAAAAATGTGAGTGGACTTTTTGTTATATATAGTTCAGATCCCAAGAACAATCCTCGGATCCTCCCAAATAGATTTTCAATTTTCATAATCCTCTTCTTCTATGCACCCTTTTCTTCGTAATAATCCCAATTTATCTATAATACATTGTTTGTGTTAGCCATGAGCTGATATTTAGTCATTTATGTTTTTGGACCCTTACATAAGACTAAGGTCGTTTCAGAAGATTTAATCCACCACGAATCATGCTATGGATATATGCCATAGATACACCTAATTTGGAAAATCAATCAAGATTGTTTTTCTGTAAAAGTAATGTTCAAAAATGCCATATTTCAATTGTCCGTCCGAATGAAAGGAATTTTTGGATTTCTTAGGTTGTCCATGGAATGACCAAACGGATAATTTTGTGGTCTTTGAATGACCGAACAACATTCAGCCATCCTCGAGTAGAGAATTTTTTTGTGCTAATTTGAAATTCATATTATTCATTAATTGGTGTTTGTTTGATGATTCTATATATATTTTTGGGAATCTTAGATGAGAATAAAAAATACCCATATTTGTTATTAGGAAATAAATATTAATTCTCATAAACTTATTAGATAAATTCTTAAGTACCTATAATAAATAGTTGGGTATCGATATCTTTAAATTTTAATTTATTTTAAAATGAATAAAAAAATAACATAGCATTGAATTAGTCTATTCACCAAATTATTATACCTAAGAAGCCCGTTGTTCACAACTAGATAGGATTTTAATTCCCACACCATGGTGGGAAACTTTTATTCCATGTAAGTGGAGTTATTTATTTGCTAAAATACCTTCCTTAAGTAAGTGATAACCGATTGATAGTTTTTTATTTTACCATTTTTAAATAGCTCTCTAACAAGTTCCTACGCAAGAAATTTCTGTATTTCCTAAACAGCAAACATATGATATTAAGCATTAGTATTAAATTAAAAACAATTTCTGGTACTTTATAATTTGGATTTACTTGATTTTCCATTCTTGAACGTGATCATTTTTCTTTTACTTTGTCTCTGGTAGGGTTGTTTCAATCTTGTTCCTCTTTCTTTAACTTTTCTTTAGGGTGGATGAGCAGTTTTTCTCTCTCACAAATGAGGGGTATTTTAAGAACTCTAAGTGTCTTTATACAAAATTTCTAAAGGATAAAATTGTTAACCAATTTTTTTTTTTTAAAAAAAATCTTAGGAATAAAATTCCCATCATTAAATTTCTGAAAAAGTTATTACTGGTATAACTTGTGTACTCATAAAACAAACACCTCCTAAAGATTGCTTTCAATGTTTTCAAATTAAAATCAAAAGACTATTTTTAATATTTCCAAATCAAAATTAAAATGAATCGGTTATGATTTTTGTGCACATACTCCATTTGTTACAAGTGTCATTTTAGAAGTTTTTTTTTTTTTTTTTGTATTTAAGTATTGTTTCTATAATTTAATCTTATATTTTATCAAGGGTTAAATATACGATGCCCCCTGCCATTAGGGCGAGTTTTGATTTTGCCCCCCTGAAGTTTTTTTTTTTGTAAACTGCCCCTTATAAAACACAGATTCTGTTTTTAATAAGCAAAAATCAATTAAAAATTTTGCCACAACCAAGGATTGAACCCACCACTGGCATGTTAATGAGAAACTCCTCAACCAACTCAACTATGCATTTTCATTGTAACTAAACGTTTTTTATTTGGTTTTCTTATTAATTGTTTAACTGAATAAAAACTGAACATATTAATGTATTTTATATTAGCATAAAAAGTTAGTATATTAATATAAAACGTTTTATATAATATTTTAAATTTATAAATTCTTAAATTAATTGTGTTATAATATAAAACGTTATATATAAAAATTAATTGTGTTAAATTTTTAATATATATACTTTTATATATATATACTTTTAAATTAATTGTGTTATAAATCATTTATAAATATTTTTATAATGATTCTAATATATATTAATTGTGTACAGTTTTTTTATATGTACATTTTGTTAGTATATGTACAGTTTTTTTAATATGTATAGTTTATTTATTTTGTTAGTATATATTATATTATGTACAGTGTTATAATATATAGTTTTTTTATATGTACAGTTTTTAATAATGATTCTAATATATATTATATAAATCATTTTATATGTACAGTTTTAATATAAATATATTTTATATAAAAGTATATATATTAAAACATTTAACATATAAAAGTTAGTATATTAAAACGTTATATATAAAAGTTAGTATAACTAATATAAATTAATATTGTTTAATTTTTTATAGGAATTGCTCAGTTTTTTTAGAAATTTATAAATTTGAGATGTTAATATATTATATAAAAAAATAAAACGTTAATATTTGTTAGGATTTATTAATTATTGCTCAGTTTTATAATTGAAAAATATAATTAGTTTTATAATTATTGAATCATCTATATTTATTTTATTTAGTTAATATATATAATAAATAAAAAACGTAAACATTCAGTATATATAATTAGTTTTTTATGTAACATATATACTAAATTTTTTTATTTTATATGTTAATTAAATTTAAACATTCAGTATATATATAAAAACGTTAATTAAAAACAATATTAAAGTTATAAAAATTTAATTTATAAAAGAATTATCAATTTATAAAAACCAAAAACTTTAAACCAAAAACAATATAAAGTACATTAATATATTAATGTTTTATAATATATTAATATTTTTTATAATATATAAAGTACATTTTAAATATACATTAACGTTTTTTTATAATATATTAATGTTTTTAATATGTATAATTATTGTTTAGTTTTTTTAATTATTAATATTAACGTTAATCTATATATTTTTTATAAAAATAGTTAAAACGTAAATAATATATATTAAATCGAGTTTGAAACGAAAAAAAATCATTAAGATGTACCAGTTCAGTTGGTGGGAGATGCATCATGGCAACATGCAAGAACCAGGTTTGATTCCTGAGGTTTGACAAATTTTTTGAATGATTTTTGCTTATTAAACATAGTAAGCAAGTCCAGTCAGCCAAACAAGGTATTCAACTGCCCAGTCAGCAAAATCTCCCACGTCCAGTCAGCCAAACAAGGGATAGGGGCTTCTGAAAACAGAATCTTTGTTTTATAGGGGGCGGTTTACAAAAAAAAACTTCAGGGGGGCAAAATCAAAATTCGCCCTAGTGGCAGGGGGGCATCGTATATTTAACCCTTTTATCAATTATACCTTTACTTTCTCAATAACTTCACTTCACATTTTTCATAAATTAATTGTTTTCTCAATTAATTATTGAAAAAATAGAGAATGTATGATTTAATTTATTTGGAAAGAAAAAATAAATAAGGGTAAAGTAGGAAAAATTACTCATAATCTACTATCTTAGTTGAAAAATGTTATACTAAAATGACACTTAAAAAAGAATGGGGGAGTATTAAATAGAATAAGATTATTATAAAATATTACATCCTTACTAAATAAACATAAATAACATTAATTAATATAAATCACTTACACTCATCACTATATTCATTATATAATCAATAATTGTAAATAAATAATAAATTTTAAATTTTTAACACAATCACAATATTTTTAATTTTGTTATAAAGCTTAAATGAAATCGAGTATGATGATGTCATCGAAGTAGATCTTGAAGTGCGTGAAAATAAGAAAGTGCCAGAGGAGGTGATACAACCTTTGAAGCCAACTGAAGAGAAGAGAAAAAAAGAGCTGACACCATTGATTAAGTTGCCGTATCCTTCTCGAGTAGCAAAGAAAGACCAAAAAGAGAAAGACTTTGAGAAGTTTGCCACACACTTCAAAAAGTTAGAGATCAATATTCCGTTCTTTGATGATCTCGAGAAAATGTCAATGTACAAGAAATTCATGAAGGAGGTTCTATCTAAAAAGAAACCAACAAGGGGTGAAGGGGTAGTCAAGAAGGAGAAATGTTGTGCAATTTCACCAGAGAAAAGAATACCAATCAAGCAGAAGGATCTTGGATCGGTTGCAATACCGTGCACGATAAAAAACAGAACTTTCAAGAAGGTTCTAATTGATTCGGGTGCTAGTGTGAGCTTAATATCGTTGTCTATCTTCAAAAATCTCGGTATTGAAAAGGTGAGCGAAAGAGGAACAGAGTTGAAATTTGCAGATCACACCATGAAGATGTCATATGGGGTGGCAGAAGATGTATTGGTAGAAATTGACAAATTTGTTTTTCTAGTTGATTTTGAGATAATGGACATCCCTGAAGATGAAGAGACCCCTATTATTCTAGGTCGGCCTTTCTTACGCACTAGTCGGTGCAAAGTCGATATTGAAAAAGGTACTCTAACTTTGAAATCTTTTGATGAAGAAATAACTTTGAAAGCGTTAGACACCAAGAAGCAAGGTGAAAGTGGAGATAATCAATCTTCAGTTGGAATGATCCACATAGTAGGCGAAAGCAAAAGATTGGAACCAACCCCAAAAAAGGTCTCAGGCATACTCTCTCAGGTGGCAGCATCTCATATAAAAACTCCAAAATCCAAGGTAAGGAGATGGAAGTTAAAATTGACTTAAGGCACAAAGTGGTCCATCCTTTAAATCTAAATGAGTTTTGGGTTGCGGAAAGGACAAGCAACATGGTGTGGAAGAGGAAGTATCCCCCATAATAGAAGGGAATGGACCGTCGAGCCATGCGACGTTAAACGAAGCGCTTCGTGGGAGGCTGATAACACGTAATTATATCGTATATTAGGCTCGATTATAACATAAATTGTTTCGTTATTTTATTATAATTATATTTTATTACGGTATTATGCTGGTATTTTCCTTTATTTCAGGTATTATGTTTATGCAAGAAGCATTTGGCAAAAGAAGAAGAAATCAAGAAGAAATCATATTAAAAAGGGAAAAAGAATCAAGTTGGAGGTACTGTAGTGAAGTAAGGTGCAAATAGAGGAATCCAAAGTGGAACACGCAAGGCCCAGCCCACGTGAAGCTGAAGCCCCCACGTCTCCAAGTGGGAGACGGTCGTCTCACCCTCCACAAAACAAGAGACGCACGTCCCCATCATCCAAGCCACGTCTCCAAGTGGGAGACGCCCGTCTCTAGGCCCACTACAAGGAGGAGACGTTCGTCTCCTAGGCCCAAGGGTGAAAGAGAGCCATATCAAGCACTTGAGACGTTCGTCTCCACCTCTCCATTATTTTCTCCACTTCTTTCTCACGCAAGGCGCACATCTCACTACGCCAAACAAGGAAAAAGACAGCGCTTTTTTTGGCTTTTGGCAGCGCTTTAAAGCGCTGTCTATTCCCCGTTGTCGTAGGTAAAGGCAGCGCTTTTTTTCACCTTGAAAGCGCTGCTAACGGCCCCCTTTAGCCATCACTTTTACCTATAAAGCGCTGCTAAAGGCCCCCTTTAGGCAGCGCTTTTATATTAAAAGCGATGCTAATGGCCCCCTTTAGACAGCGCTTTTCTGAAACAATTTTTAAGAAAAAGCCTCTTAAAAGCGCTGCTAAAGGCCACCTTTAGACAGCGTTGTTCCCACAAGCGCTGCTAAAGGCCCACTTTAGCCAGCGTTTTTTCTTAGAAGCGTTGTTAAAGGTCTCCTTTAGGCAGCGCTTTTCTGAACAAAATTTTTAAAGAGATTTTAGGCAGCGCTTCTCTTTTAAAGCGCTGTCTAATGTCCACGAAATTTTTAAATGCATCTATTTAAAAAAGGCTTGCCCCAGGTTTTCATCACATTCTGCACCTGTATATACCATTATAAATTTCACATATAAACATCAAACCCAACACCATATAAACAACCACTAAATACTCTATTTTTCAGAGCTAAGATGCTAAGAATATATATATATATATATATATACACTAATAAACAACAACAAAATTACATCCAATTCAATGAAAACAATTGCATCATCCAAAACATTGTTATTTTTTACACAAGTCAAAAGGATGCTAAATATCTACTTTTTCTTCTTGCCAGCAACTGTAACCTTTTTACCCTTCAATGTCCTGCAATTGCATCAAACCATTACAATCACAAAACAGAATAACAGAATAACAGAAAACCAAAAACAAAATAATATAAAGGTGAAAAACATTATACATTAGTATCCATAAAACCATTCTACATTTGCCACAAATGTATTTCAAACGGCCTACATATCACTAAATAATCTATGTAGATAAATCAAATATGTCATCCAATATAGGACCTGATATTATTGTGATTGAAGCCAAATTAAGTAAAACTACCTGTAAATATCTTATGAAGGTAGAACAAAATTGAAATGTCGTATTCATTTTAATTTTGAAGTTCAGTCATCGTAATCAAAGCACAATCTCTGAATAGTAAGGGCTAAAAACACTGCATAATCAGAAGATAAGATGAGTACAAAAACAACAAATAACATAATTTCTTTTTAAAAACAACAAAATTGCAACATGCACTTGGCTATACTCAAAATTCTCATCAATTATAGTAAGATTTCAATATACCTATACAACTTTCAACTCAATCATGAATTGACACCAATCCTCCTTAAGTTCATCCAACTTAGATCTTGAGTAAGTAGCACACTTGAAGTCATCAAAGTACTACAAAATAATATAACATGGTAAATTTAAGTTAAAACTATTTAATTATATGAGAAATATGTGTTAAATATTAAAATAACTCTTAATTTAGGCAAGCTTCTAAGGATGAGGGCTATATCTGATTGTGTAAGTGAGTGTTTAGGATCAAAATGTAGGCATGCTTCAAAGGATGAGTTTTCTTTATATTAACCCTAAAGCAACAAAGATTTAAGGTCTGTTGCAGAAACTATCAACACTAGTTTTACATTATTTTGAAGAGATACTTAAAAACATTCATAAAATTCACAACTCTAAAATTCCAATAAACTAATCAATGAATCTGAGAACACGTAATCAACTTAAAGCAAACATAGAAAAAAACAGGGTCCTCCTTACGTTTAGCTAAATAGAAAATCTAATAAGGCCTTATTTCCACTTGTGGCGGTGTGAGAATTATCTTTTCTAGGTGGTGATTCTAACTAACAGGATACTGTGATGCACATAGAGGTTATATTTGGTAGGTGTTGTAGGCATCTATCTTGTAATTTTCTTGAAGTCTGGGAGTCCAGACTGTTTGAGTAGGCCATTGCATGGCATTTCAGCGTGATAGTGATAGAAACCAATTGATACACAAAAGTAAATAGGGAGAATCCCTTTGAATTATAGAATAATACCGCAGAACTTCGAGGGTTTTTATTTCCCTTAATGCTAAAATGACCCTTTTCTTATCGAATTCTACAATAATAAACTCTCCTCTATCTTTCCCTTTGAGAGTCTAATAGATAATTGTGGCATAGATGGAATGGTGTGGAAATAGCTGGCAGATGAGAGCTTCTTTCAGAAAAAAAGATACATTAGTCCACTGTAGGGATACACGTAGTGCACATCAATGACCTAAAAAGTGAAGGATAGAAAAACACTTAGAAAGGGGGGGGGGGGGGGTTTGAATAAGTGTAGTCTTAAAAACTTGAATGATAAAAATAAATTGCACAGTTATTTTTATCCTGGTTCGTTGTTAACTAAACTACTCCAGTCCACCCCCGCGGAGTGATTTACCTCACCTGAGGATTTAATCCACTAATCGCAATAGATTACAATGGTTTTCCACTTAGTCCGCGACTAAGTCTTCCAGAGTATCCTGATCACAACCTGATCACTCCAGGAACAATTGCTTAGACACAAGCTAAGACTTTCTTAGAGTATCCTGACCACCACGTGATCACTCTAATTACAACTGCTTAGACACAAGCTAAGACTTCCTAGAGTTTCCTGATCAACACTTGATCACTCTAGTTACTTACAAATTAATGTAATCAATTCTAAGAGTATTACAAATGCTTCTTACAAGCTATAATCACAACAGTGATATTTCTCTTAACGTTTAAGCTTAATCTCACTAATATATTACAACAGCAATGTAGTGAGCTTTGATGAAGATGAAGTTTCTGAGCTTTGAATTGAGCAGCGTTTCAGCAAGTTAATATTCACAGAATTTGGTTCAGAGTTGTTGACGTTGCTTCTCATCAGAACTTCATATTTATAGGTGTCATACCCCAAATTTGTCCTACCCCTTTATTTCTAACTGGCTTAGGCTTATCATTTCATCTGCATACTCTCCATCAGGCCATTTAACATAACATGCACCATTAATCAATAAATCTGGCACGGGACAAAAGATCTTGAAGGGTTAGGGTTTATTGGTACTGTGAGACTCCTTATCTTCAAGGTGTTTACATCAATCAAGTTGGAGCTGAGGTTTCTAAGTTTTTCTGTTGAAATTATAAAACAGAGGTTTATTTCCCTACGAATGAGTCTGGTCTTACAATCATCATGGGCTGCTTCTCAACACTTGAGTTACTAATGACTTGATCATACATTTCACGCTTAGCCTTTTTGCTACTCATGGAACAGGGCATTTGGATCAATATCTCAACATGTTGCGATGATTATGGCATTAAGGTTTTGTGTGGTGTTTGCTTGGGATACAAATTATCTTGGTTTAACTGTTGATTGCTTGGATTTCTTAATAAAGAGTGTAGAAGAAGTATTGCAAAAGTACTCAGTTGATTAAAGGTTGACTTTTGTTAACCAATTCACTTTGGCTTCCTCATTGGAATTTGACAATTATTAAATCCATATTCAGGAATTCATTCAAAAAGAAAAGTTACGTTCAAAAACAAATACCAAAATTGAAGAAGCTTGGAGTTCAAAGTTTGGTAACCAAAGTTATAACAAAACTGATACTTTGCAGTGGGAGAAAAGTCTAACCAAAATTCTGCATAAAAGTATATTACAAAAAAAAGAGGTTCATTACAACTTTGAATTGCCAATTGCATTATACTTAATCAGCCTATTTTGGAACCTTGTGTCGATGCTCGTCACCGAACTACATCCGCTGGATCTTCTCACGAAGTTCATAAATCTAAAGTCCTAATTCTTTGTATGATCGTAATGCTGAATGGAAGTCAAAACGATGTGATTCACTAGTTGGGGTTGTTGATGAGCACATTGATGTATCTGAAACCAAAAGGAAACGACGTCGATTCAGGAAATAAGAGAAGAAATGAAAGTCCACAGAGTTCAATTAACGAAACCATACCTTCAATTACAATCCAAACTGCTGCTTACTTTAACAGACCAAACTCAACCTCCCTGCATAACATAAATAAAACTCAGCAACTAACATAACCAATATTCATAATAGAAAAACCATAAATAACAATCTCTAACCACCTTTACTAACAACCAACAAACTTACTAACAGAATTCCCAACCGATTCTAATACATAACAGATTTCTAACAGCCATTTCTAATATAACCAACTAACAGATTATCCCAACTGAATTAACAGAATCAGAGAGAACCAGATAACAGAAATTCAGAGGAGAAACTAACCTGTAAAACTATATATAACAGAACCTCCCACCATTGTTCAGGCTACACACACCATTTTTCGCCTCATCACCTTCATTCAGATTCATCATCTTTGATTCTTCACATCATTTCCACCCTTTCAATCATCTTCACCTCACTCTCCACACCATTCTTCACCATCTTCAATTCTCATCCATCTTCTTTATCATCTTCAATAGCCTCCATCACAATTCACGCTCCATTTTTTCAAAAAAATCTGCAATTCACAATCACCAATAAACTCTCTTCAATCATCACTAACAGAGAGGGGAAGAGAATCGATAACACAGAGAAAAAAGGGAAGAACAAATTGACACAGAAAAATCGGCAGGACTTACTTTGGTGCAGAAGATTGAAGCTCACAGAAAATCAATCAACAAAATCTTCATCTTCCTTCAATCTTTCTCTCTATCGGAACCGTACTCTTCATCTTCATCACCGCTACAACACAAGAACTCTTCAATCTGCAACCACGTTCATCACCATCAATCAACTGCAATATCTTCAATCCTCTCAACTCAGAACAACAACAACGCAATACAGAGCAAGATTCAGAAAACGAAAAGAAGATAGAAGAATAAGAAGAAGAAGAAGAAGAAGGATCGTGATGGAAAGCACCTGAATCGGAGTTGATTGCCTCTGGTATCTTCTCTCCATTGGCGCATATTCTCTCTCCACTGACGTCTTCAAATCGCCATCGGAGCTTCTCCGATCAAGTAAGCCTCGAACTCTGTCTATATCTGTTCATTCCTTGTGCTTGATTTTGTGTGAATCCGCTTGCGTCAACATCGGAACGAGAACTAATTGAATCGGAGAGGTAAGAGAATCTGAGACAGAGATAGAGGGATGTGTTCGGAGATTTAGGAATCGAGAGAGGGGATGGAGGTGGCCGGTTATATGAATCATGGCGGCGGTGTCGCGTGGGTGCGGTCGCTCGGAGAAGACGACTTCTCCGGCGCCGTTTGCGTTGAGGCAGAGTGAGGGAGATGAGTTCTGAGTGTACGAAGTAGAACCCTAAATCCCCTTTTTGTTTTTGTTTGAGTTTTAATTTAATTCTTTTTTTTTAAATAAAAATCTGATGAATCAAACAAATAAAACATGGATCATAATCACACCTTGGGCCATCACACGAAAATACTGGTTACTCCCCCGGTGGCCCAGGAATTCATTTTTGGCTATTAGAATAAGTCTGAACAAAAAAACAAGCTGATGGGCCTATCCTTGGCCCTGCGCCCAGTTTGGGCTACACCACTGATTCCAGCAATAAAACCCCCCTGACTCACTTGTTAATTGTTAGATATAGTTTTTTTACATAGTTTGTCCTTTGTTTTTCAGGTAATAGAAGACGTAGAAAATCGCTTTAAAAATGCACGATTAGAATTAGGATTTAGTTTAAAGGCATAAAAATCAAACGTAAAATTTGCTAGTTTTAATTAGATAATGTTAGGATTATTTTATTTTAATTTCCCCCATTAGAAAACTCATAAAAATGGTAGAATTCTTAGGTTGATTTTGACATTAATCTTTGACTTCTCCCTCGCGAAAAACAATAAAAATACTAGTTTAGGCTCAGTAGCATTTAGGTTTTTAGTATAATTTTGACTTGAATTAGAATTCCCTTAACACCAATAAAACTCATAAAAAAATAGTAGATTTTTAGGTTAATTTTGACATTTAATTTCCTCCACAAAAAGGGTCATAAAAATAGTTTTGTGTTTAGTTTTGCATTAAGGTTTGAATTGCTTTTGTATCATTTACATGTTGATTTCTATATGATTTTGTGTGACTTTGTTACTTGACTTTGGCCATATTTTTTGGCCTATTTTTAGACTCCATTAGACATAAATAGGAATTAGACAACTTAGACTAGAATTCAGAAATAGTTCCCTTCTCATTTTCTTTTTCTTTTCAACTTTTAAAATACTTAATAAAAAAAACCTGACAAAGATCATACTGTCACACTCCTGATATATGGTGGGAAAGAAATGATTGGGACGTAGGCCCCGATGTACGTTCTTCCCCACGTAGTAGAAAAGAAATGATTGGGGTGTAGGCCCCGATGTACGTTCTTTTCTACTAAACGGAAAGAAATGATTGGAATGTAGATTTCGATGTATTTCTTATCCGTCATTTAGAGAATCGATTGTGGTGTAGACCTCGATGTGCATTCTCTAAATATTCAAATATGCAAAACAAAACTCTTTTTGGTATGATCTAAGTCACAAAGTTAAAATCCCCATAAAAAATACCAATCAAAAACACATAAAACACTAATAACTGGTCAGATTTAAAACAAAAGTAAGGAAGTGATGCGAAGCCCTGTAGTGGGTTCTCGTCGTCACGGAATTACCCTAAAAGACACAAACCAATCATTCTTTTTCTTTTGCCTCGTTGGCACCTAAGGGCACCGTTATCTCCGCTCTACTGCATCCTAGGTCGATCCCTTATGCAAGAGCGCGAGCGTTAACTCCGCCCAATTAAAAAACACAAAACAAACAGAAAATCGTGAGCCGAGCTACGGTAACTCTGATTCCTGAAAAGGATACGTAGGCAGCGGGGTAGGGCCCGTGCGAGTACAATTCTTTATTTTCCCTACATTCTGCATTCATTTCGCATTTAGACATAGACATAGTATACACCCTTTAGACAGAAACAAACATAGGTGGATACCATCGAGTACGATGGGCGCGAGGGGTGCTAGCACCTTCCCCTTGCGTAACCGACTCCCGTACCTAGATTCTCTGGTCGCGAGACCTTGTTCCTTCCTTTGTTAGGTTTTCTGATATTCCTTTCCCTTATGGGATAAATATATTGGTGGCGACTCTGTTCATTTTTCGCGAGCGTGCGACAGCTGGCGACTCTGCTGGGGATGTTGCTAGACCTGTTGCTGGTCCATCCTTAGCGAGTCGATCCTAGCCTGTGTTTGTTTGTTTATTTACTGGGTGTTTATTTGTTTTTATGTCTATACCTTGTATATATGTTTGCATGTTTATTTTTCTGCTTGCATATCATGTTTATTTCTGGTTGCACATCATGCATATGGATTATATTCTGTGTTCCTTGGGGTCTTCTGTTCTGTTTTGCAGGTTGGGTGGGATGTTCTATGAGGTAAAAGGCCCAATACCCAGGCCAGAGTGACACATAGGATACCTAGGATAGAGTGGATAGTCATGACGCCGATGAGATGTCAGGTCTTGTCTAGTGCGATCATGAGACCCACGCCCAGTCGAGGTCCAAATGGGGTATCATTGTTGGCATGTAGATGCAACAACATTGGTGCCTCAGGAGGACTGATAACGCTGGTTGCCATTTTGACCTACCCTGACCTAGACTACACCTGTGAGTGGGGAGGGATATACATGACAGGTATCGTTGGTGACTATTCTGTTCTGTTGGTGACTATTGGTTTTCCTGGTATTCAAAAAGGTGTCGGACCTTTGATCCTGTGACATTTGACCTGTATCAGTTATTCAGAAGTTTGTACAGTGGTTACTAAGATCATATGGACCGTTGATCCCATGCTTTTGCATTGCATAACATCATCGCTTTATCCACTTCATTTATGAGGGATCCTAAAGTCTATTTCAAAAAAAAAAGAAAAAGAAAAAGGAAATAGAAAAACAAAAAGAAAAGAAAAGATATTCTATACAAAAAAAAAGCCTCGATTCCAAAAAGAGATAAAAAAAAAGAAGAAAATGGAAGTGTATGAAAAGACTTTAGGATTCCTCGGAAACGAAACATTGCATTCATATCATGTTGCATGTCATGGTTCCGTATCAGAAGCTAATTGGGGTCCCTTTCGATCCAGATTTCTGCTTCATCAACGCCTTTGACTTCCCTACATCTGTATCACACGAGGATTAAACAGAAGAGAATCATGGACCGTCTTGAACAAAATCAGGTTGAACTTCGTAAGGACATGGATACTATGGGGGAGAGGATGACCCAACTCTTGGAGACTCTCCATGCTGTTGTTCAAGGGCAAGAAGAGCTAAGACAAAGTGTTGCTAAGTTGGCTAATGGTACTCCAACCACTGTTGCTAATGGGGGATCAAAACCTGTGCCCGTGGAAGTTCATAACAAGGAGGATTCACACCATGAGAACGATTCCGAACTCGAAGCTTTCAAGTTCCCGATCGAGGAAAATGAGAGAAAATTCCATCTCCTGGAAGAAAGATTAAATGCTTTAGAAGGTCGAGGCTCCTCTGGTTTAAGTGCTATTAATTTGTGCCTAGTGCCTGATATCAAGATTCCTGCTAAATTCAAAGTCCCCAGTTTTGAGAAATACAAGGGTACCACTTGTCCGATGAGTCACATCAAGGCATTCTGTAACAAGATGGCTCCGTATGCAGAAAATGACAAGCTTCTAATGCATTTCTTTCAGGATAGCCTAAGTGGGGCATCTCTTGAATGGTATACACGACTCGAACGAACTCATGTCCGCACATGGGATGAATTAGCAGAGGCTTTTCTCAAGCATTACAAGTACAACAGTGACATGGCTCCTACTAGAATACAACTCCAAAGTTTAACTCAGAAGGTTGATGAGTCTTTTAAAGAGTATGCCCAAAGATGGAGAGAATTAGCTTCCAGAGTCCAACCTCCTCTTTTGGAACGAGAGCTTGTAGACATGTTCATGAATACTTTGAAAGATCCCTATCTGAACATGATGGTTGGATGTGCTTCCTCCGAATTTTCAAATTTGGTTGTCGTAGGAGAACGAATTGAAAATGCCTTAAAGATGGGTAAAATCCAGGATATTGCTAGTGTTTCCGAACTCACAGAAGAAGAGAAAAGCGAAACATGTGCAGTTTCAGAGATTGAAGAAGAGGGGGTCCCTGGTCATCCTCAAGTTCAGGTTCCTAACTATCAGATGGTCCTAGTTTCTCCTGGCCAATATATTCCACAAGCCTTTGCCACCACTATCAATCAACAACCTCAGATGGTCCAACAACAACCGATTCAGTATTTGCCGCAAAAGCAATGTGTTCCACATCAACAAGGTCATCCGAATCAACGCCAACCTAGAAGTAATTTGGAACGAAGAAATGCTCCGTTGGACCAGATTCCTATGACATACACTAAACTTTTGCCATATCTAGTTCAAAGCTCATTGGTGGTTCCCAAATCTCTAAAGCCTCCACCACAACCGTTTCCACCTGGGTATGACCCTAATGTGCAATGTGGATATCACGCTGGATCAGCAGGGCACTCAACTGAGGACTGCAACGCTTTCAAATCCAAAGTACAACAGTTGATTGATGGGAGGCATATAACCCTTCAGGAAGGAAACATGTGGGTGAATGGAATTCCTTTGCTCGAATGAGTGCCTAGATTTCAGAAAGTCTCCAAAATCAACAAATTCCCTGTCTAAACTCGTTGGTAGGATAATAATAAAAGCACCTCTCCTTCTCAAGGTTCTTGTGCTCAGTTGTATCCCTGAGAGTTGTTGTTTCAGTTGGTGTTTTTGGTCTTTCCTCGCAACAGATAGCTTTTCTAAGTTTGATGACCATGCAAGGTTCCTCCGTGTTTGATGGTGAATATCTCTCCAACATCTATGCTTGGGGCTCCCGCACGAGGGACAAGCAAGACATACTCTTATCTTGAGCATTGCATCACTCGCATTGCTCGAATCCCTAAAGTAAGGCAAAAGTTTATAACTCTTGGGTGACTTCGTCAGAGTTTTCTTTTGAAGTAATCTGAAGTGTTTGTAAGGAGCTACAAAAAGTATTCAAGATCAACAAGTCCAGACGGAGTCAAGCCTCCTCAACTATGGCAATCATCAATTCGTTTCTGCATTTTCATTTGTAGTTTTCCTTGTTTTGTTAAATGTTGCTTCCATGTAAAACTTGTTTGTTTTTAATGAAAATAAAAATGCACTGCATATGTTAGTTTCGAATCAATCCATTCGTGTTCACTCATATATTTCTGTCTATCGATATCAAACTCTTGATTAAGCAAAAAATATCAAAAGGAGAATGATGAAAATATAATAAATGCAAAAATATCTAATTGTGTGCTTTTGAATAAAACCCCGCTGAGGATGTACAGGCATTGTTTCAAATCCCTAAACACTGGAGATATAAGGGAGATAGACCCTCGTTAACCCCTTTGAGCCTTGAAGTAGGAGTTTCTTTTCTATACAAAAGAAAAAACCCTCACATCTAACCCAGGGGCAGGGTAGCATTCAATTAATCTGATCGAGCATTCAGAATTCATCAGGAGTGTGCATCCAAGGATACAACGAAGGTTATCTTTCAAAAGGTTGAGGAAAGTCAATACCACAATGGTAATCCCTCATCAATCAAAGAATGAGGCAGTCAAAATCACCTCCAACAAATCAGAGATTCAGGATCACACGACTTGTTCAAAAAAGAAGTGAATAAAAAAAATATAGCCCGCTAAGTCACCAACTTTAAAACAAGTGACTTAGGCAAAAATTAGGGCATCCCGCTGGACTCCAAAATAAAATTCAAAAGAATTTGTCCAGGCAAAAATTAGGGAAACTAAAAAAGAAAAAGCAAAGCAAAAGCGAAAAACGAGGATTACAAAACAAAGATCCTCATCAAAAGAACAAAGTCGTGTGATCAGGCACCAAAAAAGAAAGTGAGTGACTGCCATGTCCGAGAAGACTTCATTGATTCCTCAATCATCTCAAACTCCTCTTGAAGGATGGGCGCTCGTATCAGGTTAAGTTGAACTTAGGACTGGAGAACATCACGAAGAATGGGTGGTTTAGGTTAGACTTTGAGCCTTAAAATCCTTTCTTTCTGAAACCGTGAACCAGACCACGTTACAACCCTTAAAAAGACCTAATTGAAGCAGGGTTTATTTCAAAAGCAAGTTGTGTAAAACTGACTCCTAGATGTTTGCTTACCATTTATGTTGATATCGATATGACAAATAATTCAAACACTGAATGTCACAACTTTGTTTTAATAACTTTGATTTCGAAGCTAGCATAAGCATTGCATTAATATTAGCATCTTCAAAACAAATATCTTTTACTTGTGAATAGACATTTGACATCAAGGAAGATCCAACAATGAACGACTGCAGAAAAAAGTTGATCGATTCCATGAGCCATTCACTCCAAAGGCTGATTACTCCAAGGGGCAAGTTGTGTGAAGACTCTGTCAACTGAGGCATCCATTCAAGTTTCCATCAATCTGGGGCAATCAAGTCGAGGAATCTCTTGGGTTCGACCAATCTGGGGCAGTTACGTCGAGATTTGACAAATCTCTCCAAGGATCCTTTGGGGCAAATCCCTTCATAATTCGCGAATCTTGGGGCACAATCTTCTGAGTTGTATTGATTCTTCCCGATCATAGGAGTTTATTTCTCCTGGAACTATGGTTTCTCCCCAAGCACATGAGTTTATTTCTCATGGGAGTTGTTCCACTTCCCCAACCTGGTCTCCTTGTCTGAATTTCTCATCCTCAACATGGTGAATCGAGGGAATCTCCTCAAACTCACCATCCCCAAACAGTTCAAGGTGTAGGGAAAGTCAAATGAAGTCACTTCCTCCCCAACAAAGCTACATTCCAACCCTCAGTGTAGTTGCCAATGATCTTTGGTACTGCAGGGTTTCCGACACCGATTCATGTTGGTAGCTCAAGACAACAAGCAACG